>NW_024882805.1:0-189234 GCF_019059575.1 Amphibalanus amphitrite | reverse complement strand
TTAGTGGGATTTGATAAGTCAGATTTTTTACGCCAACCGCATTTTTGAGTCAAGTCAGGTCACTGATCTATGACGTCATAAATGAGCAGTCCTAAAATGAACTGTGTGAAACTGTCCTAAACTGTCCTCAACATTTTAGGACTGTGTGCACACTCCTAAAATGTTCAACTTCGCTACACCCTCAGTGCAGAGCTTTCATAGGGAGATGAAACTTACAGGATCTTATAGTATGATCGAAAGTCTCACAACTTGTATAAATGTATATCTCGGATTTTCTGAAGGGTCGCCTGAGATCAGGTCAGTCTCTCACCATTAAAAGTCAGGGGAATATGGAAATTGCTAGTTTGGTCCGGAAATGATATACAACTATCTCAAATTCTCAAGCACACGGAGTCGTGATTTCATGCGCTCCTTGCAAGGTCTGATGCTTTAATTTTGCTTTGTTGATCTTGCGTGACGTCATTTATCACGTAACCAAGGATATCAGTTTTTCGTCAATAACTCCCGATCAACTAAAGCTACCGAGTCGATAAAGCCACTAATGGACATGAAAAGACCTGCTGAATCGATTGATATGCAATATGGCCTCCTTTGACCAGCTTCGTGACCTGACGGGCTGTGATCTGACCTTGACCGAGGTTAACACCTTAACTCTCGCCCATATTGGTGTTTTTCCAGCCGCAAACGTATAAGGGGGAGGGGGTCCGTTGGACCCTCCCTTGCCGTTTCGCCCCTGATCGAGCTAGAGCTTCGCGGAAAAAACGAGCGTGTTGGCCGTGACGAGAGGAAGTCGATGATACCCAATTTTAAGGTCCTATAGGTCATCGGTTGACTTTCCAGGTCAGGTCAATGACCCAAAAGTCGGGAAAATCGGGCCTGTTAGAAAGTCGTAAAGCGTGGCTGCTATGGGGTTTTCGGGGTGCTGATCACGAATATCATGTTAGTTTTGATCACAGATGATGTCTTCATGCATTTAGGCCAGGTCGGGTCAGGTCAGGTCAGGTCAACCAGTAAGGGTATTCGTAGTAGGTGGCAACCGCCTCTGACAGCTTCGCAACATGTTACGAGGGCACCAAAACTACTTCGTAAATGTTCATATGGCTGCTAAATTCGAATTCAGCTCCTAAAACTGGCCTAGAAACATGTAAAACTAGAAAAGTGAACCGAGGTCATCAAAGGTCAATGACCTGACCTGACTTTCCGGTGACCTTGACACCCACCCTAATGCATGGAAGCAACATCATATCCCATGTTTGAACGCTTAAAACCACGAAAAGACTGCAAACGCGCCGCTAATGCGAGCCGACATACGCCGAATCGCGATTCCGGCCAAACATGGTCTCGAAAAGTAGGTCGCAGGTCAAAGGTCATTAAGGTCAGGGTCATGACAATCTCAGGGTGGGTGTAAAATTGATTAAAGCGAGGGTAACGAAAGTTTCGTCGCGATCGGCCGCTTTTTACGCGAGTTATTCGCGAAAACCGAGGGGGGGGTCCGTTCGACCCCCCCTCTATACGGGCGAGAGTTAAGTTGATCTCACCCGAAGAAAAAGTATGCCATTCGACACGCCTGAGCTAGACAAACACGATGCTGCTAAAATCGCGGATCTGCGATCATTTTTAGCGAAGTTATTTACCAAAAACCGAACCTGTGCCTTGGGCCACTTGACCTGACCTCCGAAGTCATCGGCTGACCCTGGTCCTTAAATCGGAGACCAATCGCTGCATTTCGTAACGACGCACACGATCGTTTCTTTCGTGAGGCTCTAGCTCAATTAGGGGCGAATCGGCGAAGGGGGTTGTTTCCTCACTTCCAACCCCCAACGTCCCTCGGTATTCAGAAAACCTGAAGGTCCGGTGAGGGTTAAAACGTTTCTCCTGAACGAGGAAGAAATGTAAAAGTCAAAGCTCTATAGACGTCCTGTAAAAGTGGCCATAATAATAAATTCGTTAGAAATAAGATGCTTTTTAAACGACTTCCTCATATAAAATCGGGTGCTGGGACCAATCTTATAAACGCTTTAGAATGGACAGGGCGTCACTGGCTAAAGTTTGGGTGCAGAAAACGGCTATACCTAAATGCAAAATGGTTTTCATGCATTTCAGTCAATTGTATATTGTCGGTCCCAGTGGCCGAGCTAAAAAAAAAAAAAAAAAATAGGTAGTGTTTTGCATCTTTTACGCCCTCAGAAACTACACCATCTATCGAAGTGGGCGGGCTTATTTGAATGGGAGGGCGCATTATGCACGAATCGAGTGCTTTCGTTTATTTTGGACTGTATTTTACCACATCCACTGCTGGTATCACTATTAATATTATCTAATGCCGTGAATACGACCGCATTCCATTTATAAGATTGGGCCAATGGAGTCGCGCCCCGCGAGCTCGGTTTTCCGCTGGGCCGCTACAGGCCAGGAAGTCGGTCTTCGCCTGAGGGCAGGACAAAGGTCAGCGAGGGAGCGCGGGGTCAGCCAGGTATCGCCAAGTGCCGAGCGGATGCCGCTCCCTCCCCTCTCTTCCCCTCTTCTCCCCTCCCCACCTCGGTATAGATGGGGAGGGACCGGACTGCCAATGACATGCGAGCGGTCAAGGCCGCTCGCGCGGCAGCGACCCTGGCGGCCGGATGCCGCAACTGGGATTCAGCCAAGTTACCGATTCGCCTCCTGTGGGAGAGCCAAACCAGGGGACATACTTTTTAGATATACTGTACTTTATGTCACCTATTATGAGGAACTTTGCACTTTTAGCTTTCAAACGACCTATTGAATGTAGCATTTGGAAAAGTAAACCGAACAAAATATCTCCTTAAGAAAGTGGCCTTAAAGAGGAAAACATCCCATTGTTAAGGATAGGTGCAATTGACCTCATGGGCTGGTTCAATTGGCCCTCGCATCGGGGTCATTTGAAACGGGCGTAGAGCTGTTTTATAAGCATGCGTTTGGCAGCAAAATATGTTTGAAACATAATTTTACATATCTTAAAATAAAGCCAAAAGAGCATATTTTTTCATGGCATTGTGCATTTTTCGATATGACAACTAGATCTCGCTGTGCATGTCAATATATAAAAAGTGGTTCAACTGGCCCCGCTCTCCCCTACGCATCGTGTTTCTCTCTCGATACCTACGCATCAAATTATATAAATAATTTTACCTTGAAAATTGAACGGTCAGTGATAGATTCTAAGGGGCATTATGGGTTAAGCCCCTTCGCAGACCCCGAAATTAATGAAATGTGTAGCATTTCTTAAAAAGAAAGAAAACGCTTTTATTACCAGAAAGAAAGCTTTTATTAGGTACAAAGTTTGCTTGAAACTGAACAGCACTGCATACTGCATAAGGAATCTCAATCCAAAGTTGTTGTTTTTTTTAATTCGGAGAAACTGTCAGGGTTATGCCCTCCGCAGCCTCTGGGACTGCACCTTTCTGGATCCGCCTATGTAAACGGCTATGAATTGAACAGTCGGCTCCTTTCATGTTACAACCTGAACGAAAAAAGTCATGTTCCACATTGGACGGTCCGTATCGTTTAGCTGACCACATCCAATTTGTGTTCATCGTTCTAGCATGTCTGTATTCAAAGTTATCGTCAAATAACTGCTAGTTAAACTTCATGCCCTGACGCGACCATTGACCTCAGGGGCTATGACCTTCGCCGGATCTATCGGTTCTCTATACAAGCCAGGGCCGAAGAGGTGATTCAGTGCCCCTCCCTCCTCGCCGTTTCGCCCGCGATTGAACTGGAGGTTCGCCGAAAACACGACCGTATGCGCCATTAAAGTTGCAGCGACTAGTGTCCGCTGTAAAGGTCTCAGTGACCTCTGAAGTAAAGTGGCTGCCCAAGGTACGGGGTTCAGTTTCTGGTGGATCACTTCACCAAAGATTATCGCAGAGCCGCGGTTTTGGCATCATCGTGTTAAAACCCGCGCCCCGTAGGGGGGGGGGGCCGAAACGGCCCCTCCCTGTCCTTTTCCGTCGATATCTCCTAAACGGCTGGAGATATCGCCACGAAATTTTCAGGACCCCTCCGGGCATCAATTTTACACATTGTGACCAATTTTTTTTTCAGAGGCTATGATAGGTTGGCCACAAATGGCGTCAGAATGACGTCATGTTCTGTCATTTTCGACCGAAAAAAGACCTTCGCGAGAAGACCTGTCAGGCCTACAGCTTTGAAGATACATAAAATTGATCAAGACATAAAAGGTGTAGAATTGACAGGGCTACACAACTGCTACAGGGTCACACAAAAAAAGCGGTCATCACCAAAATTTGGATAACTTCGGAAGTTTTATTCAGATCATCACCAAACTTCGGCCACTTTAGGTCACACCTATGTAGCAGACATCCACCAAGTTTCAAGTCTTCACTACGAATACTTTTAGTACAGTGTGTGTTTTACGGACGCTCCACAATGTGCTCCAGGTGAGCGCCCCGGCGCTGCAGGGCGTAGGCACACCTGCATCCGGCGGTCAAAGTTGCCGACAACCCGATAAGAATAACGTTTCAGGGGTAGCACACCCCCTGAGCACTGTCTCCAGAGGCCATTGCACTCTGTAAAGTGCACAGCCATCGGGTTATCGACAACTTTGCCCGCCGGATGCAAGTGTGCCTACGCCCTGCAGCGCCGTGGCGCTCACCTGGAGCACATTGTGGAGCGTCAGTAAAACACATACTGTACTAAAAGTATTCGTAGTGAAGACTTGAAACTTGGTGGATGTATGCTACATAGGTGTGACCTTAAGTGGCCGAAGTTTGGTGATGATCTGAATAAAACTTCCGAAGTTATTCGAAATTTGGTGATGACCGTTTTTTTTTTGTGTCACCCTGTATCTCGGATTTTTGAAATTTTTGAGTTTTGACCCCTAAAATCAAAAAGCATTTTTATGGATATATTAGCCAAAAAATCCAAAACATTTTTAGAGTTTCGAAAAACGGAATATATGTGATAGTAACTACCGTCTTCTATCCACATACCAAATTTCAGATGGATACCTCGTTTTTTGGCCAAGTTATAGCGAAAAAACTGTTCAAAAATGATGACGGCAAATATTCAAACTCAATTTTTGGCAATTCTAGACCTCGAAAAGCAAAACAAGGACCACCATTAGACTCCCCGTGACGAGCTGCATCGAATCGATACCCATTTTATGCAAAAATATCACTTTGAAATTTGACCTAATTTGACCTGACCTTGACCTGACCTTCACCAAAACGTGACCTAGGCTGGCCCCAAAGGCTGCCTAACCCACATAATCGCATTTGTCATGTAAAATGGACCATAAAACATGTATCACACGACACTTTCATATTGTGACCCCCGGTGACCTGACCTCGCTGTGACCTGACCTGGTATCAGTGACCTCAGATAAAGAACGATATTGCGAAAAAACGCAAACACGCAAAAAAACGCGCGTAAAAAAAACGCATAGTGTAGTCAGGCCTTTATAGTCGCCCATTGAATTATTGCTAGTAACGTGAACGACCTGAACCTGGAGACCTTTATGAAAAATTCAAGATACCTATTAGAGGTGGCAAAAGATGAAAATTTTGGGAACCAGACTCGAACCAGACCCGGCTGGACCTTTCTGGAACCAGTCGGACCCGGTCTTAGTTGGAATCGGAACCAGTTGGACCCGTTCCCCAAAAGTCAATTAATACAAACTACTTGTAGGTATCATTAGTGGCATCATATAAAACAGTCTACATATTTCCAATTGGGAATACTCATGAGCTACTGTGTGCAAATAAACATTCACTTAATTCACTTCATATTTGCAATAATGTGTAGTGTGCAAGATGTATAGTTTATGGCAGGACCCGGTTGGACCCGTCATAAAATTTCCAGGAACCGGTCTGGACCCATATGGGTCCAGACTGGTTCTTTGGACCGGGTCCTCGGGTCCACATTTTGCCACCTCTAATACCTATTGAACTTGTGATTACTCTGAGTAGGTTACCATGCGCTTTGAATTTTATCTTCCTGTATGATATTCCCCGTTGTGAGGTTGCGACCGACATTTAGGACCGCGCAGAGATTTACTCATGGCGTCATAGAGTGGTGACCTAACCTGACCTGAAAATGCGGTTGTCATAATATCCGGCTCAAATGAAATGTCAAAGTATGCCAACTTTCAGCTATTGCCGATGCGTCCCAACCAAACAATCGCGAAAAAAGACGTCGAGGGGCGGCATCAATCCCTCACCCGACCAGGATGTGTTAATCTTCGTCTGTATTGTTGTTTTGCCAGCCGCTAGCGCACAGGAGGGTCCGTTGGACCCGTCCCTGGCCGTTCAGCCCCTGATCAAGTTAACCCGGCCGGGCCCGGGGGTAATCCCAACCACCGCAGCCCGGGGAGGGGCGTTTTTCGCCCCCCCCCCCCTCCTGTCTAACTCCGTAAATAAGGGAGTTACGGAAACAAAAGCGATACCAAACGAAAGGTCCTTACGAGACGATTCTAAAGCACCTAACATTTTTTACCTAAGGTCAATTTTCAAGGTCAGAGGTCAAGGTCAAAGGCAAAAACCGGCACATGTGTAGTGTTCTCAAAGTTAGCGTTCTAGAGGACGGCAGGATGCATCAAACCGGCAAAATTGGGTGTCAAACGAATGAAGAGAATCTGAGAATTCCGAACCTGTGCTCAAAATCAAAGGTCAAGGTCAAGGTCACGCTCAAAATTGTCCTCAAACTTTGCATTTTTTCGTACATCTTGCGTGCTAACTTCCAAGATGTTTTGAAATGTTTTGAGGCTTATCAATTCCCTATTTGTGGTTAATCTTACGATACAAGGCTGCCCAAAGGTCAAAGTCACAGAAAAGTATCCTTGCTAGAGGCTATTTCACTGATTCAAGTTAGTAATAATAAATAAGACAATTTTGCCATCCAGAAGCTCTAAATGAAGGCTTAGAGGAAAATAGATGCTAGATAAAACTTGACCTTTTCCAAACAAAATATATCATTCGACGCGGATTGACAAGACGAATGCGATGGTACCACTGTCGTAGCTCTAGGACCATTTTTGTCGAAGTTATTTGCGAAAAACTAAAACCACATTTCGGGGTCGTTGACCTGACCTCTGACCTCAGGTTACCAACACTATTTTTCTATTTTTCTCTAGGACAAACGCTACACAACCGTGCTCCTAATTTGTCTTTAGCTCTAAAACTCTATTTTTAGCAGCTATTTGAAGTTTGCGTCTGTGACCACGAAGTTTGCCGTGCAGGGGTCTTGAAAAATCGACCCTGTGACGTCATCAAGGGGGCTAGGTCCAAATTTTTTACTTCAGACGATATCAAATTGATTGGAGAAAAGGTACCGAAAGTTTCGCTTTCCTATCCCTAAGCGTTCGGGAGCTATCGCAAATATTCGCCAGGGGGGGGGCGAAAAACGCCCCCCGGGCCCGCGAGGGTTAAAGCTTCGCGAAAAAACGAGCGTATTGTCCCCGACGAAAGGAAGCCGATGCTACCCAATTAAAGGTCCTAGGACAGGAGAAAGATGGTGGCACGGTCCTCTCGAGCTTAGTGTGATCCTTCCTTGCAAACTGCCGGCTGGCTCAACAGGAAATTGGAAGGCAAACGATAAGCTGCCTCCAGTCTCGAAGCCTCTGCCACCGAATGAGAAAGGTACAGGCCATCAGGACAACATAACACAAATCAAGAGAGGAAACGGAAGAAACCAAGGCTTTTGTCAATAGCGATTTACAGTAGGAAGAACAAATTCTTACTTTATTCACACCGAAAATAAAATACCCCACTACATACAGGCATGTACACATGCGGCAAGGGTAGGCGAGAGCAATTACCTTCCTCGTAAACCTTTCTATTTATTTCCAAACCAAAACGACCAATAACGAGCTCAAATGCAGAGATTATTTTAT
This sequence comes from Amphibalanus amphitrite, assembly GCF_019059575.1. Lineage (NCBI taxonomy): Eukaryota > Metazoa > Arthropoda > Thecostraca > Balanomorpha > Balanidae > Amphibalanus > Amphibalanus amphitrite. The sequence goes on along the minus strand of NW_024882805.1, from coordinate 181,361 downwards.
GCCACAGATCGCGCCTGATGATTCTGTTCAGCAATCCGAGCCTGCCGGCCACCAGCCCTCCCCAGTCGGCGAAATAAGCACGCAACAAGACACAACACTCACACCCACACTGAGGTAAGAAGACGACGCCACGCGCTCGGCACTCACCACACCGCACGCTCACTGCCATCTGGCGGCTGAGTCCACAGTTTCGAGTGACGGCTGCCGTCACCAGGCGGCCGGCGAGCCGCGAGAAGACGAGTCGGCTGGCCGGCGCCGGCGGTCGAGACCGCCCGTCGGCCGCCTCCTGGACCCCCCAGCACTGCCCAGTCCGTCGGTCCGTCCCCGCACTCCGTCCCAGCTGTCCCACTCACCGCTCCCGGCTGTCCCGTCCCTGTCCCTCCGCCGTGGCTCCGGTCGAGCGCCGTGCCGTCCCCTCCGTCCGCCGTCCGTCTCCGTTCGCGCCGTCCTCCGCCCTCCGTCCGTCCGTACGTCGGTCCGTCGTCCGTCGTCCGTCGGTCGTCGGCACGGTCCTCCTGCCGCCGTCGCGCGCCGGGCCCCGACTACTAGCCAGCGACCAGGGCGAGCGGCGGCCGGCCCGCCCGGCCCCAGCGATCGTCCTATCACAGCGCAGTTCCACGGGGCCGCCTGCAACACGTTCAACGACATCAAACACGGGACCATCCTCCGAGCTGCTTCATTTCCGGCCAACGCAGCACGCATGTTCCACAGCCGATTTAACACTCAGCGGAGCCGTGAAAAAGAAACCACGCGATAAATCTAACGGGAGGTTTACCAACCTGGAATCACATTGGGGTACCAGCGCGTTCACGATCAAAGGAGACTAAAAATTTCAGCACCGTTGCTAATTCACAGGTCGTCATGTTTCCGTGCGTTGACACATGGTTGACGGTACGATATACAGGGGGTGGACGGGGCCGGCACCGGCGCACGGGGCCCGCCTGCCGCCACCGCCGGCTGGCCGGCTGGAAGGACACGCACCAGTGCAGCAGGTCCTCGGGCCGGCAACACCACTCAGCACTCCTCTTGACTCCGCCGCACGCAGCGCGCCACCTTCTTCTTAAAATTGGGAAAGTCCTCACGCCACTCTTTCTGCAACGGAACAAAGAAATGTCGGTTAGTATCAGCCCACAAACCACAGGTCAATCAATACTATCTCACAAGTTTGACAACTGCCCATAGTCCGTCTTGTAGTTAGGCGAACCATACGGATCCCTTGGTCCACAGCGTCTATGCTCGACTGATAGTCGGCCTGGTCAGAATTATCGGATTGGACCACCTTATCCAATAACTACTGAGTCACTAGTCAGAGCAAACGCAGAGGGGACGGGACCGTCAAAACATCCGTTCTGAGACGACGACACGCAGTGGGAAACCTAACCGATTTTCTTCCGATAGCATAGTCGACTGCGACTGTGACGCTGAGGCTAACACGTTAGCACGAACAAGAAAGTTCTTTCGTCTTATACCTGTCTAGTATCTAAAAATACAAATTAAACTTTGTACGCAAAAGCATCCGCCGATAACTGGCACAAATTCTCCCGAAAGTACTTAGTTTGCGCCTCGTCTCTAATTGTTTGTCTTATCTAATTAATCATAAAAGTTAATCGTCATGGGTCAGCAGGTCAGCAGCGAACAGCTGCGAGTTACAGTTGCCCGCCCTGATCCGTTAAAAACTGGCCACTCCAGCTATGAAGTCACGCTGGTGACCTGAATTAAACCCTGTTTCAAAAGCATGACTGCCAAACAGCGCTACGTGCATGATACTGAGAATTCGGTTAAAGAAATTCATGCGACGTTGCATTGGAAGGGAGTTAAGTGGAGTTTTAGCGAAACATCCCCCCATTCTATTTCTACGTTCTCGTTGCGCACAGCATACTGCCGTCGGTGCAACCCCACAACCCAACAGAAATGGCGGTGTCCGTCCGTCAGCGCCTGGTAAGTAAGTGAACGCCGAGCGGTACCACAGAACAGATGGTGGGTGGTTCCCCATTTACCGCTTCCCGTGACCCGGAGGCGCCTAACGGTACGGCCGGCTCGCACAGCGCACTCCTCCACACTCCGGCCCGGCGCTGCGTGTGAGGTGGACTCTGCTCGACCTTGTGTGTCAATCGTCCGCGTGGCCCGGTGGGGTGTTTGTCCAGTCGGGAGGGGCGCGGCGCGTGGAGGAGGCATGCCAAGACGGTCGGTAGTCTCGCCCCCACTGTCAGACGCAAACACCGCCGCGTGACATGGCATCGTGGCGTAACGGTGGATTGTGGTTTCGGATACTTCAGTGTCTATTCTGACGGGTGTGAGAGAGGTGGCGTTCCATTCAGTGTCCAGTGCCGATAAGCAGGTAACTGAAATGACATCAGAGACTCCGCAGAAGAAGGTGGAGCTGGGGGCTGACTGTATCCGGCCGATAGCGGCGGTGTGACGGGTGTGCCGGGAACAGTGGTGACAGTTTAGAGTGGCGTCGCGATAGTAACCGGTTCATTGGTTCGGTAACCTGACGGAAGGCCACGGTGGACAAGCGGCACTGGCGGGAGGCATGGAGACAAGAGACCGAAAAGAAGCAGACAAGAAGAGCGCAGAGACTGAGCAGGAACGGCCAGAAGAAGCACGACAGACAAGAGCAGAAACCGAACATTGAACAGGTCCAAAGACAGCGACTTCACAGTTCATAAAGCAAAAGGTCTCTCTACTTATCCTACACAACATTCGAAAAAGCAAAGGTCGGCGTTAGCCGTTAAGACATGCGAATAAGGACGAAAAATGCGAACAACGCATAAATGTTAGACAGCTATGTCTGTCAATGTGGTGCTACGGCCTGGTAGTTGGCATAATATGGCACAGCCCCCGACACAGCCTTACACGGTCCTGTGTGCTGCATCAAACCCACACACCGACCAGCGTAGTTCCGAGTGTATGAAGTGGTCCGTGCGTCAGTGTACCGACAGAAATGGAGAGCCAACGCGACACGATAACGGCTCGATAGACCGGCGCGGCGGCGACTGAGTCAGGCCGGTACGTGTCAGTTTGCGCTGGGAGCGCCGATAGCGTGCCATCAGTCGACCGAGGAGGCGCGCAGAGTGACAGTGGAGGCGGCGGACCTGTCTGAGAGTGTGTAGTGTGTTTCGGTTGGTGTCGGAGGAGTCATGCAGCGGGCTCCGGCGCTGCGGCGCACCGCCGGCCGCCGCTGTCGGGACGAGCTGGACAGCGCCGTCGGCGGCGCGCTCAGCCCCCAGGAGCAGCTGTTCCGCGCCTGTATGAGCGGCGACCGGCGGCGGGCGGTGCGCGCGCTGGAGCGCGGCGCCGACCTCAGCGCGCCGCTGATGGCCGTGCCGCTGAAGGGTCGGTGGCGCGGCGTCACGCAGTTCCGACCCAACCTGCTGCTGCACGCTGTCGTGGCCGCCGGCGACGTGGCGCTGACGGCGCTGCTGCTGAGCCGCGGCGCCGACCCGCGCCGCGCCGACCCCGACGGGCGCACGGCGCTGCACGCGCTGGCCGCCGCAGGCCGGCTGGACGCCACCACCACGGGCCGGCTGGCGCGCCTGCTGGTGGCTGCCGGAGCCGATCTGGAGCAGACGGACAGCGCCGGCCGCTCGGCCTGTCACCTAGCCGCCGGCGCCGGCCACGCGGCGGCGCTGGCCGCGCTGGCGCAGCTCGGCGCCGACTGCGGCCGCGCCGACTCGGCCGGCAACAGCCCACTGCACGAGGCCGTCCAGTCGGGCAGCGGACTGACCACGCTGCTGGCGCTGCGGCTCAGTCCGGCCTGCCTGCAGCGCGCCAACAGCGCCGGTCGGCCGCCGCTGGCGCTGGCCGCCGGACCGGACACGGCTCGACCGCTACTGGCCGCCGGCGCCGCGGTGGACGCGGCCACACTGCTGGCGCTGCTGCAGCGCGCGCCGGACGCCGTGCCGGCCGCGCTCGACAGCTGCGTCACCACCAACGACGCGCCGCTCGAGAGTAGCACGCTGGAGGTGAGCGTGACGTTCTCGGCCTTCTGCGGCGGCTCGCCGGCCACCGAGGACCGTCTGCTGGCCGCCGTCGTGGCCAGCCAGCAGTTCCACCTGCTCAAACACGACGCCGTCGAGCCGTTCCTGCACGCCAAGTGGTGTCGCGTGCGTCACCTGTACTACGTCAACCTGGCGCTGTGCGCCGCGCTGACTCTGATGGTCAGTGGCTACTGCTGGGCGCGCCTCGGACGGGCCAGTGACGGAGCGCAAACGGCGCTGGCTGTCGGTGTGGCGCCGCTGGCAGCCATCATGGCCGTTCGGGAGGTTTTCCAGGTGGTGCACGACCCGCACCAGTACGTGCGCAGCTTCGAGAACTGGGTGGAGGTGCTTCTGCTGATGCTCATTGGCGCGCTGCTGGCGGCCCACGGCGGCACCAGCGACCGCTTCCACTGGCTCGAGCACACCGTGGCGTGGACGCTGCCAACCGCCTGGCTAGAACTCACGCTGATGCTGGGCCGGTTCCCCACCTTCGGCGTCTACATCAACATGTTTGTGAGCGCGGCGCGCCGGCTGATGCTGTTCGTGCTGCTGCTGACGCCGCTGGTGATCGGGTTCGCGGTGGGCTTTCACGTGCTGCTGGGCGCGCCGTCGACCGGCCAGGACGATGTCTGGGGTCCGTTCATGACGCTGCCAGTCTCCCACATCACCACGACCATGATGATGGTCGGGGAGTACAACTACGACGACGTCTTCCTGGGCTCGGGGTTCGGCGCCAGCGCCGGGCCGCTGCTGGCGCTCTTCATCGCGCTCATGTCCATCATGGCGGTGAACCTGTTGATCGGTATGACGGTGGCCGACACGCGCGGCGTGTTCCGCGAGGCCAAACTGCAGAGCCTGCGCCACACGGCCGTCCAGGTCCTGCAGGTGGAGACGGTGCTGCGCTCGACGCTGCTGCGCGCCCTGCTGCCCAGCCGGCTGCTGCGCCGTCAGCAGCAGCGTGCCGCCGTGCTGCCGCTGCTGCGCGCGCCGGCCGCCGGCGCCCAGTGCGGGTTCACCGCAGCGCGCGGCGCCGTGACGCTGGACCCGCAGCCAGAGGACGACCTCAGTCCGGCCGTGTTCCGTCCCAACAGCCGGCCGGAGCGGCGCACCGTGTACCTGCGGCCGTCCGGCGGCGGCGCGCTGGTGGCCAGCGGTCTGCAGACGCGCGGCTGGATGCAGCGCGGTCTGCTGACGCTGCTGCGGCGCCGCCAGCAGCAGCCGGCCGACCAGCACCTGGAGCGGCTGCTGGACGCCCTGCTGGCCGAGCTCAGCCGGCCCAGCTCCGTCACCGACGAGGAGCTGCTGGTGCTGACGCGCGCAGCCTGGGCCGAGACGCCCTCCGGCGTCAGTCCGCCAGAGCGGGCCCCCTGGGCTGAGCCGTCCTCCGCTGTCGCAGCGCCGCCCGCGCCGTCTCCGGGCGGTGTCCTCCAAACGGCGAGCTCTAAGACAGATCGGCTGCCGCCAGACCCGCAGCTGCCACACCCAGTGGACGGTGGAACAGCCGGAGAAGGCAGAGGACAGGAGAGGCCAGCACCGGACTCGGCGCACGCAGTGGACGGTGGAGCAGCCAGAGAAGGCAGAGGACAGGCTAGTTCAACACCGGAGCCGGCGCACGCAGTGGACGGAAAAACGAAAGCTGGTAAGGGACAGGCAAAGCCGGTGCCGAACCCACCTGAGTCGGACAGGGCAACCGCCAGCAAACACCCAGCACAAGACAGTCGGATATCCAGCACACAGCCTCGCCCACCAACCGACACACCACGCGTCCGGAAAACAGGGGACCGCCTCGGTGCCAGCCCTGACGCTGCGGCCGTGGCGGGGACGGGGACGGGTCCGCCCCGCCGGCCGGGTCGGGCCGAGCGCCGCCGAGAGCGCTGGCGGAAGGAGGCTCTGGCGCAGCGGGACGCCACCGTCGCGCTCTGTCAGAAACTGAACACGGTGCTGGTCAGTGTGGGCGACCTGTCCAGGAAGGTCACTACCCTGCAGCGCCGGCTGGCTGTCGGTGACGCGCTGACCCAGACGGCCGCCCGGAACAGCTCCGTTCAGCGGCCGGCTCCTGGCGTCCGTTAGTGTTAGCCGCACGGTGGTAATGGACTGAACGTTGAATATTGGTGGTAGGAGGTGGACCGGATAGCTGCTGCCTCCCATGGAGGTATGTTCAACACTGCGATGGACGGCGATGAATGCGCTCACCAAAGAACAGAAATATCAGCTGGACAGCTCCACAATTAATCGCAGCTGAGTTCAGTATAAAGATGAGGAACTAAGACACAGTGTATGGCCTTTGGTCAGAATTGTGTGAGGTATTGGTGACTGTCCAAAACTGCGTGTCGACCAGATGTGCCCGGCCGGAAATGAACTGCAGTTTTGTAAATGTGATATTTTTGTATAATTGAATTAAGACATTGAATTTGACAATGTCCTAGTATGTCACCGGTTAAATATAAATTTTGATGTTTGTGTACGTCGATTGATACATAGAATCAAGAATGTGCCTGAAAGATACCTTTGCAGTAGAAAACTAGACTGTTTAACCCGCGCCCGGCTGGGGGTCCTGGATTTCCACGCCCTGCTGGGGGGGGGGGGTGTTTGAACACCCCCCTTGTAACTCGGCTCCTGGGCCACGTAGCGATACGCGGAAGGCGGCGTTCGAAAGAGCGTCAAAAATAATGACGGAATCACTTTGGTCAATTTTTTGGTCAGGTCAAAGGTCAGGTCACCAGAGGTCATTGAAGGCAAAATTTCGCCGATTTCCAGGTCGAATGTCGAAAATTTCCAAGAAGCCAACGCATAACTCGAGAACCAATAGAGCTACAGCGCCGCGGAAAAGCGCATTCGATAGCCCTATTAAAGCCCTTTCTGAGTAATTCTCTCAGATTTGACCTAACGTCAACGGTTTTGCCTACAGGGGGCAAAAACTGCAAAAATAGCCGATTTTTTCGGAAACAGTTTTTCTGCAATAACTTTTGACCTAAGCCTTGTACGAGCTTACTTTTACCGGCATTGTGTTCCTCTTGTCAAGACGCATCGAATGAACTATAACTTGACCTTGAAAGGTCAACTTGAAAATTTGACCTCAGGTCAAGGTCATGACCTGACCGGAAAGGGTCATGTTGCATATCAGTCGATCCGTATCGTCGAGCTGAACACATCTAGAGCGTTTTCATCGCTCTAGCATGCCTCTATCAAAAGTTATTTGCGAAAAACTGTTAGACATCATTCGTGACCTAAGATGACCTCAGGGCATAAACAAGGGTCACGGACACCAGTTTCATGTTCAGTGTGTCTAAACCACTTGTAATTCGGTGTTTGGGAGTGTTTATATGTCTTTTGTCCAAAAGAGGCGCATTTCAATTTTCTCCCATTGACTTATAATGGGGAGGTCGCAAAATTGACCTGACCTTAGGTCATCGATATCAAAATTCTGAGATATACATTTTGTACATGCTATTGCTCTTAGCAATCGCTGAAAGTTTCAAAGCGATCGGTCACTCGGTGTAGCTATGACAGACATTGAAACTTTTTATGAGGTGAGGTCACTTCAAATGACCTGGTGACCTGACCTTGAATGACCTTGGTCTGAAATTTTCACAACATGTGTAGATTGATTTATGATAAGGTGTACCAAAAACGGCGGCGCTCCGCGCCGCCGTTTTTGAGATATTCGCGAAAAACCACAAGCGGGGGTGTTCAAACACCCCCCCCCCCCGCAAGGCGCGGGTTAATGACTGAAAATATACAATTGCCACTTGCTGATCAGTCAACAAACATCTTTTAATGACCAAACCGATAACTTTTTCGGGCTGAGTATGTCTTTACAAAATTGTTGCGTGCAAGTGTTGGAGACTTTCCCTGGTGTCATGTGATCTCATTGGTACCGTATGGGACAGTGGGCTCAGTTTTTATTACATATTCAACAGTAGCCCACTACTTTATCCGTCTGCAAGCGTTTATAACAATGATCGTCCCTCCAAAGGTTGCAGCTAATGAAGAGTGTGTGAACTTTAAGAGTAAAACATTGCCCTTTTTGTATTTACATTTTGTTTTACATTCCCCTTTACACAAGTGTGAGCTTTTCAATAACAAAATCGTCTATCAATGCTTCGGCTCGCTGTTAGTTTGGAATCTGACCTGCAGGCGGCGCTGCGGTCGTCTGACCGCCCGTGGACGACCCGTAACAGTATGAGGCCCACCCACATCCCGGCCCTCATGGAAGCGTAACACGAATCAGAGGGTAAAGCTGGCCGTCCGTTGGTTAAACGCGCATTCAGCGCGCAATCGTTATGAGCCTAGCACGCGCTGAAAAGTTGAACTACCTATTTCAATTCGTAAGCGCGTGATTCGGCGCCGAACGGCCGCCGAATCATCAGCTGACTGCGCTTTGCCGCGCATTCAGCGCTGAAACTGCAGCCGACGTGCAGTCCACAGATTCCAATGTAAAATTCAGCGCGTAATAGTGCGTGCCTAACCTGTGGACGACGAGCTTAACCCGCGCCCTGGTGGGGTCTGTTTATAACGCGACCTGGTGGGGGGGGCTATTTTTGTGCCCCCCCCCCCCCTCCTATCTCCGAAACTACTGGACGGATCCGCAAAATTCAAACGGCGTTCGAAAGGCCTGTCAAATTTGTCGAGGGAAACCAAATTTCATTGACCTCGGGGTCACCGATGACGTCACAGGTCAGGTCAAAGATAAATGTTTCACCGTTCACGGGTCTACTAGGGAATGCGCTATAACACCGAGGAAAACGCACTTTGTCGAGAATCAGCGATAGGGCGTCAGTTGCCTAGTAGATATGTTGCTATTAGAGGTCACTGGTCATACCAGGTCAGGTCACAGGTCAGGTCACCAAAGGTCACCAAGGGTCACCACATGAGCCCAACTTTACTAAGGTTATGCGATGCATGTTTTATGGCCAGTTTTTCACTTCCAACTCAATGGTGTTGGTTATAAGACCATCAGGTACGGTTTAGGTCACTTTCTGGTGGAGGTCAGGTCAAGGTCAGGTCAAAAAAGGTCAAATTTCAAAGTTGATATTTTTGCATAAAATGGGTATCGATTCGATGCAGCTCGTCACGGGAAGTCTAATGGTGGTCTTTGTTTTGCGCTACGAGGTCTAGAATTGCTAAAAATTGAGTTTGAAAATTTGACGTCATCAATTTTGAACAGTTTTTTTCGCTATAACTTGGCCAAAAAAAGAGGTATCGATCTCAAATTTGGTATGTAGATAGAAGGCGGTAGGGGCTATCACATATATTCCGGTTTTTTTCGAAATTCAAAAAAACTTTTTGGATTTTTCGGCTATTATATTCAAAAAATCTATTTTTTGATTTTTGGGGGTCAAAATCCAAAAAATTCGAAAAACCGAAATAGCAGTTTTGTAGCCCTTTTAATTCCACACCTTTTATGTCTAAAACATTTTTCTGTATCTCTAAAGATGTAGGCCTGACAGCTCTTCCCGCGAAACCTTTTTTGGGTCGAAAATGGCAAAAATGACGTCACTCTGACGTCATTAGCGGCCAACCTATCATAGCCTTTGGAAAAAATTTTTGGTCACCATGTGCGCTAGCTGCTCCCGGGAGGGTACTGAAAGTTTGTTGACGATCGGCGCAGCGGTTCTCGAGATATATCGAAAAAACTAAAGGGGGGGGGGGGCAAAAAAAATGCCCCCCCCCCCACCGCCTGGAAGGTTAGGTCACGAATGGTATCTAACAGTTTTTCGCAAATAACTTTTGATAGAGGCATGCTAGAGCGATGAAAACGCCTTAGATGTGTTCAGCTCGACGATACGGATCGACTGATATGCAACATGACCCTTTCCGGTCAGGTCATGACCTTGACCTGAGGTCAAATTTTCAAGTTGACCTTTTAAGGTCAAGTTATAGTTCATTCGATGCGCCTTGACGAGAGGAACACGATGCCGGTTAAAGTAAGCTCGTACAAGGCTTGGGTCAAAAGTTATTGCCGAAAAACTGTTTCCGAAAAAATCGGCTATTTTTGCAGTTTTTGCCCCCTGCAGGCAAAACCGTTGACGTTAGGGTCAAATCTGAGAGAATTATTCAGAAAGGGCGTTAATAGGGCTATCGAATGCGCTTTTTCCGCGGCGCTGTAGCTCTATTGGTTCCCGAGTTATGCGTTGGCTTCTTGAAAATTTTCGATATTCAACCTGGAAATCGGCGAAATTTTGCCTTCAATGACCTCTGGTGACCTGACCTTTGACCTGACCAAAAAATTGACCGAAGTGATTTCGTCATTATTTTTGACGCTCTTTCGAACGCCGCCTTCCGCGTATCGCTACGTGGCCCAGGAGCCGAGTTACAAGGGGGGTGTTCAAACACCCCCCCCCCCCCCCAGCAGGGCGTGGAAATCCAGGACCCCCAGCCGGGCGCGGGTTAAAGTTAATTTGGATAAATCCGGCCCCCTAGATATAGTTAGGCTATTGTATCAATATAAAGTTATTATACCAATATAATAAGTCTTTTTCTTGGGCAGCAGCCGCGCATATCATGTTATTAAAACATTCGCCAACGGAGTGTGTAATTCGTTGATGGATTTGTTTACTTAGTGAGCCACTATGTGCCCGACAATGCCTGGAGGATGAGCGAATATACATTCTTGGACGATACTACCGCGAAAACGAAATATTTCTATCGAGAGTTTTCAAAGGATTTCATGCACGAGGCCTTGGCCGAGTGCATGAAATTCTTTGAAAACTCGAGATAGAAATATTTCTTCGCGGTAGAGTCCTGGATATTATTTCCTGTATGTTTCTTTATATCGCTCGTTATCTGCTTAAAAAAGGCCGAAATATGCATAAATAAAATAAAGTAACATTAACTACACGTTAGGTACTGAAATACTGGCAGTTCTAATTACTTAACAGTGCAGCAAAGCTTACAAATTTTCTTTAAAACAGAAGCCCTCGATGAAATCAAGCTATCCAAGAAAACCATCCAAGAAAACGTCTCGCGCAAAGTTTCTTGGATGGCTGGATTGCATTGCAAGACTGCATCAAACATACAGGAACATAATAATAAAATATTATTCACTAACATGGTAAGTACGGTGATTGATGCGAAACACATCTATGCACCAGGCAAGGTGAACATATAGGAATCGACCGCATTGTTTGATACTTGACCACTCAGGATACTTGACCACTCAGGTTACGTAACAGCGAACAATGTTATAATAATATAAGATAAAGATAAAGGCACGATAAAGGCACAAACAAAACAAATTACAAAAAGTTAATGTCAACTAAAAAGCATTCTTGAGAGGACATACCTACTGTCTCTATGACGTCACCTCCTCCTCTCCCTCCCTCCCTTCCTTCCCTTCCCTTTCCCTCCCTCCCTCGCTCTCCCTCTCTCCCCTCCCCGTTCCTCTCACCAGCGTTCCGTCGACAGGTTGACATGTTGGCCACCGGCGACCAGGTGTTAATCAGCGGGTTGTAGACCTCCACTGATTTTCGGACTGTGGGCCCGTCGTGGCCGCCAACCGCATACAGAAGGCCGTCCAGAACACCCACACCTGCGGGCGGGGGAGGGGTCAGTGAAGGGCCAGTGAGGGGTCAAAACGGAAGAGAGAAAGGGGCGTCAGTGTTTATGGGAGTGACCTTAAGGGGATTGATACGGGGTTCCGTGAGGGACAGGGAGGTTACGGAGGGTCGGGGGGGGGGGGGGGGGGGGTAAATGTAAGGAGACACGGTGGATAGGGAGGGGTGGGGTCAGTTGCGATATTTATAAATTCACGAACGTTTGTGCATAATATTCCACATTTGTCATAATAATTCACCTGTGCATTTGTTCGTCTGCTGGTCTGTTTCTCTGTCTATATTCCTGCTTGTCTTTCTATTCCCCTCTCCCTCTTCCCTCTCTCGTAAACATTTCAGTTCCCACTCTCCCTATTTCCCCACTGACCCACTTTCAGCACCACCCCTTCCCCCCATTCCAAGTCCCGTTTCGCCAGAAGCGACAGTCCACCGAGGCTGAGCCCAGAATCCGGAATCCGGAGTCCAGACATAAGAGTCCAGGGCCCGGAGGTTGGCCGTCCGTCTTATCCTGAGTTCATTAGTGAGAGCCGGCCAGTGCTGAGAACACACGCCGAGTGGATGCGGAGGGAGAGAGGGAGGGAGGGAGGGAGAGGGAGAGGGAGAGGGAGAGGGAGGGAGGGAGGGAGGGAGAGGGAGGGAGGGAGGGAGGGAGAGGGAGAGGGAGAGGGAGAGGGAGGGAGGGAGGGAGAGAGAGAGAGAGAGAGAGAGAGAGAGAGAGAGAGAGAGAGAGAGAGAGAGACAGAGACAGAGAGAGGGGGAAAGAGAGAGAGAGAGGGAGGGAGAGAGGGAGAGAGAGAGAGAGAGAGAGAGAGAGAGAGAGAGAGAGAGAGAGAGAGAGAGAGAGACAGAGAGACGAGACAGAGCAGAGACAAAGAGAGGGGAAAGAGAGGAGAGAGGGAGAGGGAGAGAGAGAGATGGAGAGAGAGAGAGAGAGAGAGAGAGAGAGAGAGAGAGAGAGAGAGGGAGAGGAGAGGAGAGGGAGAGAGAGAGGAGAGAGAGAGAGAGAGAGAGAGAGAGAGAGAGAGAGAGAGAGAGAGAGAGAGAGAGAGAGAGAGAGAGAGAGAGAGAGAGAGAGAGAGAGAGAGAGAGCTGGGGACGGGCGACAGTGGGGACAAAGGTAGTCAAATTGCTTGCCCATCGATTTAAAACACCCGTTGACTCGTAAAAAGGCACGGTCCCGACTCCAACCACTAAAGCTCATACAACGGCGTAACCAAGAATATTGAAAACAGTCGTTATATAACTAAAAATATTTAAAGACAGTATATTTCTCCCTCCCCTTCCGGAAGGCGACCCCAGCAGCATTCCAGTCGTCTAGACCCGCTTACCATGCCGCGTCAGCCCCATACAAATCTGTCCCGACAGGACCTGGGTGGATCCAGACGCTGTCATCACGGCCCGCCGGCCCAGACAATTGTACTCGCTCGAAGACGGAGAGTTTCAATAAAGCCGGCACACGTACCCAGTAAAGACGGGGTTATGTACTAGGGGAGGTGTGTTATGGTTCGAATGAGAGGGAAATGCAGCGAGGGTAGATACCGCCACCGGCCGGATCTTAGGAGAGAATGGATAGGGGCTGAATATAGTGGCGGGTAGAATTAAGGGTTGGTTATCTACTCGGGGTGGAATGTGTGGATGTTATGCAGAGTAGGTGGGTTTTGTTGAGCTGAGAGCTTCAAAAGGAAACTTGTCGAACAAAGAGGGCGTTCTGCTGAATTTCATAGTAGGTATAGTCGACTACAGAATGATGTTCCACTTTTCACAGGCAATTATTTGCCTGGAGTGGTAGGCTGTGCCGCATCACACGGGCTGAGTTCACAAATTATACATAGCTTTGTCCCAATGCTCACAATCGACACGCTTAATTGCGTGATAAACGGCACAACTTAGCGCTCCGGTCAACTGATAGCTTCTGAGGAGTGGAACATCATTCTGTAGTCGACTGTACAACAGAAAAACATGATTATGCAATAGCTAGCTCAGACAGCTAAGCGTAAAAAGAACAGGGGATTCGTCTCTGGTGGGATAACAGCATTTGAAGGTTCCGGCTGAGTGAACGATCGTCTCAGCACGCACTTACAATCTCGGAATATTTCAACATTTTCCCTTCACGATTTGGATCGAGAAGCACGAGCCAGCGAACTTCTCGTGCTCAGAACACTGTTTTCAATACTAAAATCCCCACTGGTCTCATTCTCTTTTTTTCAAACCATACCGGGAACCAGTCCGGAGCCCAGCCTGTAACGCAAAGAGAAATATTCAGCTTCCACACGCGGCGCCTAACGCAATTTCTGCGGCTGCTGAGCTCGCCACATAATGGCGAGGAAAAAGTCGGCAGGCTGGCGGTGGCAGAGTTCATTTGGCACGGGTGGTGAATTCCACCCTCAGAGGATTTTCATTGGATTTTCACTGGGTTTTCATTTGACTGAAGATTTCTATTGAAGTTATGGTGCGATGAGCCTTCGTCGCTGTTCTTTGTGGGCGGAGTAAAATGAAAAGGCGGAAGCATTAACCGTTTTTTTGGAAGTAATTAGTCAATCGACTACTGATTACTGTTTGGCAATTACAAGATATGACTTTTACTATTTCCCAACCCTAGTGTTAAACTCTACCGATAGTCCCTTCCCCAATAACTCCTCCCCTAGAATATCCAATCTCTATTATGCCACTCTTGAAAAACACATCCCATCCTACACATAGTACACAACCCATTACCTAATCAATCAAACCATACTCTTCCCTTCCTCTAACCAACCCCTGCCCTATCTTATCTTTACGCAACCCCTACCCTGCCTCTTCTCCTTCCCTCCACTACCCCCTTCCCCCCTCCCCCATTCAGCCTCCCCGGCCTCCCTATCTGCCCAGTAACGCTCACCGTCTTACCATCTCCCTTCACACAGCGCGGCACTCAACCACCAAACAGACACCAGCCTCCGAGCGGAGCTATTCAGGGTACTGCACGCGCCGAATTGATTGGGTAATTCCGGGGATGACAATCTCAAACACAATTAACGTGGATGATGGCGCGAATAACGAGGAAAATTATGGTGTGGTGGGGAGTCTGCAAAAATTGCGAAAATGAAGATAGCGAAATTCGTAGAAGCCGGGGACTTGGTGTAAGTCCCCGGCTGTAACAAGTCAAAAACGGAAAGCGTGTATCGCAGATCACGTATGTCATGTCATCGTAATGTGTGGCATTGTAACGCACAAGCAAATCGTGGTCAACGTGAGATATGCTCCACGCAAACATCGCAACATGTGTCAGCGATAAAGAAATAAAATCCTGAGCTGGCACAATTTCAGTCAACATCAGTATGAATCAACACTCTGCCTGTTAAACACCGGACATACACCAACAAAGCCTAAATAGCAAATCGGCTGACGACAGATCCTCAGTCACCTAGCAACACAATACAACGCTCTCTTTCATCCTGCAAAACCTCTACCGCCAGTAGAGCGAGCCGGGACATTTTTTCTCGGTGTCCTCTCAGGTCCCGCCAGACCGCTCACTGACCCCCCCCCCCCCTCTCCCCCTGTCCAGCTCCGGGGGGGGGGGGGGCACATTCGCACTGTCAGCGCCGCGTCAGCCGCAGCGGCGGCGGCGAATGCGCCACGCTCGCCGCCAGCCTGACGCAGCGCGCCGCTATCGACACAGAGCGACAATGGCGGCGAAGCAAAGGCAAAAGGCGCCAGGGTGGCTAACTACACAAGTGGCGCACTTTGAGACAGAGGCGAAAAACGGCGCAGCGACTGGGGTAATGTGGGAATATAGACTTCCCTCTTTTTTTTGCAAATATGGGCGAGATAGAACGCGGGGGTTCGCCTCCTTATAAACGTTGCTGCTCTCATGCGTTAATTCCAACAAACTTAGTCTAATTAAAGGTTATTTAGTTGCCTTCCTAAACGAGGAAGAAGTAGGGTAAGGGCGGGTAAGAGTACGCGGGCGATAAGAGTACGCATCAGCTGTTTCGGTTGCTTAGCAACGCAGGTTTGTCGAGTTCATGAAGTGACATGAAGCCGCCAGTGCGTGCATGTCACCAACGGAACGTGGGCGTTGAGCGGCGACGCTGTTGAGTTTAAGGCGATGAATATTATTTTCGAGCGTTATGATATTATTATGATATGGTACAATAATTTTGATACTTGGCAGTTGAGATGAGGTACATTTCCGTGATTGTTGTGGGAAACTTGTGAGGTTATCTGGGGAAATACTGTACAGTGCAATATTCTGTTTGCGAAGTTTTGCACAACGTTTCGGGGTTGTTTTGTGCGCGAATTGCATGTACGGTAAGAGGACGCACTGTTCAGGAGGGTAAGAGTACGCAGAATTATACATTAAATCGAATATACAGAAATATATAATTATTAATCTATCGCTCAATGACGTTTGTTTGTAGGTAGGTATATCATCAATGGAGCACTGTGATGCAGATGCGTACCCGAAATTCTTCCAAATACGAGTTATTCTCCTTTTTGATTGTGCATTTTTTTAGAAACACACGACATGATTATTTCCTGATTTATAGACTTGAAAGATTTATTTTATGTTTTTCTTTTTGGATACTAGAATTAACTTAAATGCCTTCTGAGTTTGAAGTTAAGCATTTGGACAGTGCAAGCTGCATAGGTGTGTGTTCATATGCTTGCGTACTCCACCCGCCTGGCGTGCGTACTCTTACACACCCCATATGGTAAGAGTACGCAAGTGCAACGGTTCAGAAAATGTCAGTTTTAGACCACTTCCATTTACGCTGAAGGATCGTTGCCCCATGGGTTGATGGCTAATTCAATTAACTTTAATATTCCCTATTTGCGATTTCTTTCCTTCAAATATTAAACAAATGAGAGCAAGAAATCCACTAAGTGCGTACTCTTATACGACTTCACCCTATAATTTTCTACGCTACCAGAGACAAAATGCCGCAAATGGTCCCTGGCAAATGGAGCTAGGATGTTGCTGCGGCCGTAAACGGGTATTGAAGTGTTGGTGTTTCTTTATAAATAAAAGATATAATTTTCCAGTGAATTGTTTCGACCTGAAGGTGGGCCAATCTGTCTATCCCTCTCACACTCCCTCCCTTCCTCCCGTCCTCCCCTCCCCTGGTCCTCACCGGTGCCGGATCGTCTGTCGTTCATCTCCGCCACCATGGTCCACCGGTCCAGCTCGGGGTTGTAGGCCTCCACGGAGGAGAGACAGTGCCGACTGGCGCCGTCATAGCCGCCCACCTGGGGAGGGGGGGGGGCAGAGGGGGTTAACAGAGGGGTTTAACAGGGGGCAGAGGGGGTAAAGAAGAGAGGGGGCAGAGATGTTACTTTGAGTTACCACGGTACCGTCATAACCGCCAAATTGCGAGGGGGTGGGGGCGGGGTAAAAGGTGGACAGAAGTGAAGAAAATAGAGGGGTTATGGGCGGCGATGCTTAGAGATCGAATTCGTACTAAAAGCCAATTAAAACCCAGTAATAATTAACATTACACGCAGCTCTGCTCTTGACACTAACATGATAAACGACCGTTCACAAGTAAGGTACTACATAAAACCCACCTTAACAGCTGATCGAAAATTTTCTCAACTCGAACACCAATCACAACAATCACGACGACGGGCATTCAACTATCATATCATGCCTTAACTCATCAGCCCCTCGCCGATATATGGTTTCAGAACGCTCAGAACTCAACCCCCAGCAAAAGCTAACTCAACTCCCAACACCGACTAACTCTGCTCCCCACTCACCGCGTACAGGATGCCGTTGACCACTCCGACGCCGACGCTGCTCCTTCTCACCGACATGGGCTCAATCATTTTCCACTCTCCGACCCTGGGGTCAAACACCTCGGCCGTGTTGAGACCCGTGCAACCGTCAAAACCGCCCACCTGCGTGAAATGGGGGGAGGTCAAGGAAGGGTCAGATCTGGGTGGGGGTGGGGGGAGGGGTATGCGATTGGGTCCCATAAGGGTTACGCCTGGTGTTATGAGGTCAGGTCACGGAGGCAGGGCAAGTAACCGGTTACGGTAGCCTGTTACGAATTACTGTATAGGTGCTACAAGTATGGCGGAAAAGATCAGGATCTGATGATCGGCCTAGGATATCACGGTCTTCAGACCAGAACTGACGGTAACCCGATCCAGAAATATATCGCAGCTCAAACCGAAACCGCCAGAAACTACCCTAGAAGTCCCCTACCAGACAGTCAGTCCGTCCAATTCTAGTTCCTCAACCAGCTACACACATGGAAAATCACATCAAAGCTGAAAGGAATAATGCTCCGTGTGCCATACACCACGCAAAAACTTTTCCATCTAAACACTCAACAGATCTGCTCTGCGGTGACCCTACTCCCTCCCTTGCCCAAAACACCGTACAGTCTGTCCGCGCAAAGTAACGGTGGATCCATCAAGCCTGACCGAGGAAGGACTGCTAAATTTGAGTCACCGAAGCAATGGACATCCTCGTCCATTCCCCAATTGTCAATTGTTTCGGTGACTTTCAAATTATAGCAGGCCCTTCCTCGGTCAGGCTTTAGGGATCCACCGCCACTTTGCGCGGTACTTTTAAGACAGACTGTACCTCGCCCTTACTGTGACTCTCCCCTTCCCTCTCACCGCGTAGATGCAGTCATTGAGCACTGCCACGCCCAGCGTGGATCGTCGCACCTCCATGTTGACACATCCCTGCCAGGTGTCTGTCTGGGGATTGTACAGGTCGACAGTTCGGATACGGAGACAGCCGTTAAAGCCGCCCACCGTGTAGACTTTGCCGTCCAGCACCGCCACGCCGCACCTGGCGGCGGAAAACGGAACTAGTCACTGGTGGTTAGGTAGGCGGGTTTTAGTATTAATGTCCTACAAAAACATTGACGATACAAACTAATTTGTCCTACGTACATTCGCTGACGTATTTTTGCCCTGCAAAAAAGAAAATGAGATACAAACTTTTGCCCTAAGTAAATTTGTTGACGTAAATTTGCCATACGAACATAATTTTGAGATACGTACTTTTGACCTACGTGCATATTTGGCTGACGTACATACCTTTGCCATACGAACATTTGCAATCGTATTTTTGTCCCGGAGAGAGAGAGACAGACATATAACAGACAGACTAGACAAACCTGCATCGTTTGATGGGCATCTCGGAGAGCGAGAGCCACTTCTCCTGTTTGAGATCGTACGCTTCCACGGATCGGATCGCCTTGGGCGCCTGGCCACCCACCACCAGCAGAATCTGACATAGGGGAGACCAAGCCGGTGGAACATGTGACATAGCGGTAGCGTAGCAGGCAATACTATCATGGCATAACACGGGATCTTGATGGGAAATACGTGCCAAGAGCAGAGTGGAGGATGATATTGCCTTCCGTTTCAGGCCACCGGGCCAGTGAGGCCCCGTTCAAACTATTATTTCTACTGATGCACGAAAAGACGTGCGACGGCGCAAAAGGGTAACAATAAAATTATAGATGATGTTGTATAATAACAATAATAATCAAGGTGAAAGACCCTGCTGGTCTCAACAACGCGCACTGTCTCTCATTTCTCCAGTATTCCTAATGTTATCCTTTATCTTACACCCCTTACCTTCGGCAGTCCGACGGGCTGGCGGGGTTTGGTCCGGAGACTCTCCACGGCCGGACCCCCCTCGTTAGACACGGACAGGTGGTACAGCAGCGCCTCGATCAGAAAATCCTTACCTGAAAAAAGAAAAAGTTGTGTTAAATGGCACAACACCTCGCAATTACAGCTCCACATATTCTTTCGTAAGTCACAGATAAGTGATGTGATGACATTTTACCAAAACTGCATTACTTATTTTGATATTACAAATTCTTATAAAAACACAGTCCACGGCAGAATTTATTCATTGACAGTGGCTGACTTGAAATCGCTTCAGCAGCCTGCTGCAGGGTAGGAAAATCAACGGGTATTCCTAAAAGGACTGACATACGTCCAGCGTTTCCCCCAGCCGGGTAGGTAGATCATTCAGTACTTACAGGCGGCGTTCGGCTGCAGCAGAGGCTCCTTCTTCACCTGTTGCACGAGGAAGTCGCGGGACAGCAGCGGCAGACGAACCTGACCACACACACATCGCAGAGTGAGTGAAATGGTTAAAGGCAAAGTATGGTAAGGTAGAGTAAAGGCATGGCAAAAGGCAGAGTATAGACTGCGTATGGAACGCTGGCAGATCGCTTCAAGTTCACAATTAAATACAACGCGTCACAGGTCATAGGCACGAAAATATTGTCAAAATGTAAAATTAAGAGTAGGTTGATATCTAAGCTACCCAGAAATTCAGGTACTGAGGCTTTATGTGCGCTTTTCATTAAATCGCTGGCAAGTTTCGATTTAAAGAGCACCAGCCGGACTGCATTGCTGCCTAGCGACATTATCGATTGTCTCTCCAATCCGTACCTGTGACATGAGGTCGGCTAGGTGCTGTTCCCTGGCCGGAAGGTCGTAGTTGATCCATCTCAACACACACTCGTAAACCTGACAGAGAAAAACGAACGGAGTGAGTCAGGATATTGAACGGTTACTAGAACTTAGGGTTCGGGTGGGAGCCACGAAATGCTTTAAGCAGAGCCGTTCGGACATCTGACAGAAAAACGAGCGGCCTGGATCAGAAATGAATATTATACAGAAGTAAGGGACCCGGGCTGGAACGCAAGAAATAGCTCCCACAGAAAGCGCTCTGTTACAAAAATGCGAGAACGTTAACTTAAGGATAACAAACGCGCACCTTTTCCTCGTTGGCCACGGAGAGTCGATCGCACGAGATGAGTTGTATCACCTGATCGGCGGTCAGAGTGAGAAACTCCTCACACTCCACCACTTCACTGCGGGAGTTGGAGGGACGAGTTAGACACTCCTAGAACACGGCACTTCATATAACTTTTGGAGTGGAGCGTTAGAAACCATGATAATTAAATTTAACCCATCAAAAACGGCATACAACAGGCTTAACAAGCTCACCAATTCCAACCCTCTCACCAGAAGTTGAGTTCGATGTAGGCGTCGGCGTTTGTTTTCAGGTCGACACAGCCGTGGAGATCGGCGAACGAACGGATACCTGGCCAGAGAACACACAAAGGCTAGATCAATACACACAGTCACTATAACATAAGCGGTCACCATCTTGCTGGGAACAAATACAATTGCACTTTGATGACTCAAAATGTGACATTGTCTACAAAAATGAGCTCCCCTCTCGTTTATTAAGAATGTCGTGCCCAGACAAGTCAAGCGTAATATAAAATGAATTTATGCGTCGAGCAAAAGGTCGCAAAAAGTATAATTTTCTTAAATTCGGGGAGACGAGGTGAAATGAGCCTCTTATCCCGATAACATGGGAACGGAAGTGTGCCAACGACCCCCCCCCCCCCCTAGCGGTACGTACCGAGGCAGTTTGTGGGATGGAGGTGGCTCTGCAGAAACTCGCAGCACGCGTCTCGGACATCCCCCAGCTGCAGCAGGTTCGAGGCAGGCAGCAGGATCTGCGGCACCGGCGGCAGCAGCGTTAGAGACATGTGGTAAAGAAAGACACAGGAGGGGACGAAAGATATGGACGGGTGCGTCAGAAAGTGAATATGGGCACGTTCGATAAAGCCGGCATCCACGATAGCTGTGTCAGATATTGAACGGAAACTTAACCGTGTAACATCAGGAAATTGACGATAGCGTCAGAAATGACCGGCTTATAATTTAACCGGGCTTGTGAATTCACCTCTACGGCATTCCAACTGGTGAACGCGATCAATCGTTTTATAATTGCATTTATCAACTTCTAGAACTCCTCTCATAAACCAGTTATCTTCCAAAGCAGCGGAAAATATATGAACACCATCAACATAACTGCAATAGGTACCAAACAACCACAACAACCACCAAACAACAGTAGCTACACACCTGCACGTTGTTTTCCGTGACGCGAATCTCTGACGAGTAGATGTAATCCACCAGCGCCTCTAGCGCAGTGGGATCCATCTCCTGCAATTTGACACGGTTCTGACGACTCTCCTCGAAACCTGAACATGGCGGAGAACATGCCGTCAAGAACATAACGTAATGGTGCTCAGAGTGTGTGTGGATCGTTGGTGCAAGAAGTGACTAGCTAGGTGGTAACTATGTTGGATTGGGTGTTGACGAATCGCATTTGTCACGAAGGCTGACATTGCGATCTATTTGCGATTTATTCAGTCGGTTGGAGCGGAGAAGATCTGAGAGTCGTAAGAACAGAACTTCAATGACCTTGATGCCATTGCATAGCACTGCTTATCAAGGATGCAGAGCAGTACTCTCTATCTCCTAGCTTCCTGTCTCCAGCAAAGTCCTCTCTCCCTTTCTCTATCTCTCGCTCACTTCCCTCCCATCTCCTTCCCTCCTTCCTTTTCTGTCCAGCGTCCAGCGTTCCCCCTGTCCCTGTTACCCCCTGGCCCCGTTCCCCTCACACTCACTTGTGAACATGGCCCGGAAGTAGGGACTGGCGGACGCCAGCACCACTTTGTGCGCGTATATCTCTCGGCTGTCCACCTCCAGGATGACGTCACATAACGCCCGCTCCCTGTGCAAAAGGAGTGACGTCATCGGTGATGGGATTGTTCAAACAACAGGGAGAACGAAGTGACAGTATAATCATTATTAGTATCGACATATATCTGTATTCAAATTATAAACAAAACACCTGAAAATATGAATTTCAATCAACTACGAGTTCAGGGTCAAACCTAGAACCAATACCTACATCTGACCTAGTACATCTGTACATCTGACCTCACCCACGAAACTTGTCGTTACAGACTCTCTTCGTCCCTGAAGGCTAGAACGAAGGCACAAAACTCATACCTCCCCACCAAATACCGACCAAACTCGCCCCTACAGCCCCCACCACTGACCGTCTCATGGAGAACATCTGCTGAAAGGCGCGCGCGCTGTGCGAGGTGTTCCGATAGGGCGGTCGGTCCGGCGCCGGCTCCCGCTGGCTTTGACGCTGGGAACTCTCGTCCAGGGAGCTCTGCGATGCGTGACGAAGCAGCAGCTGGCTGTGGACGTGATGGAGGTGAAGTTGTAAGACGGCTATAAAGAGATGAAGGCAGGGTCATCTCTGAAGGTAAGGTGGAAGACTGAAGAACACTGAATATTGGAGAATATCGAAGAACCATGTGTTAATTAACAATTTTGTTACACAATACAAGCAAAGGCTGAATAAATTGGAGGGATAACAATGAAAATATTTGGAAGTTACGAGTCCCTAGACTGCATACCCGCTCCAGTTGGTTATGAATGACAGGGCAAAGTGAAGTTTTCCCATAGAATATGGGCAATTTCTGAGTATGAGCGGCAGGCCTGCCACTTTTGCTGGGCTTTATCTGTGCAACCACTAGACCGATTCACTCCCGGTCTTTTGTTGCGTAGCTTCATCCCTTATTCCCCTTATTCAACTACTTCCGATGCATGCAGGTGACACCACATGCACGTGCCACATACAGAACCAAGGGACGCCAGTTTTGTTACCATTGTAATATCTCAGTAATTACTCGGCCGATTGCAGTGAAACTTGCCATGTAAGTATGTAGGCGCCAATCAGACAATGCATTCCAATGTGTCATGGTCGGGGTGTTGATGCACGAGCGCACGTGCAGGGGTTGCTTCCACATCTAGAGAACGGCTACGTCGGTTGCGTTGAAATTTGGTACACAGTTACATTACACACAGTACAGATAACGGTGTAGGGACTGGCGAGTAGGATGCTGTGCAAAAGTCAGTTGGGATCCAGCTTGCACATAAACACATGAAGGATGATGCTTCCATATCTCAAGAATGGCTAGGCTGGCTGTGCTCAAATTTGGCAAACCACTAGACATGGTCAATGCCTACAGTGTCATGCACACAGTACAAGTCAGTAGGAAATACCCTCTCAGCCAGACTAGGGTGTGCAGTGTTGTTGGATGGTTAAGTGTGATAAGTGTGGCTACACTCTTTGATCCACCAAGAAGAAGAAGACAGCATGTGCTATCTTGCTCTCACACTTCCACACATGCATAGCCCACTCTCATGCTCACTTGTTTGACAGTTGTCCCCCCAAAAGGCTTAATGACCACTGCAGTGCAAATTAGGCCACTTTGTGGGAACATCAACATTGGGAGCTTTGATGAAACACCAGACTGGAAAACATCCATACACTACGCCGGACGCCCGTGAGACCCTCTTGCGCCGAAATTCGGCGCAAGCAATTTTGCGCCGAAATTTCTGGGTGATTTGCGCCAAAAATTAGATGCCTATTTGTGCGAAAATTAACCCCTTTTCATAAAAAGCACATGTGCACATGTACTGATCAAGGCCATATCAACCAGACAGAGTGTTTCGGGGCCTTCTACGCTCTCCCATGTTTGAGCGTTCAAATGAGTTTTTTTATTTCCACGTAAACCCAATACCTCGGCGGGAGCCAGCGAGGGCCCGGCAGCGGAGCAGCACGTGCTCCGGCACATCAGCCTCTTCTCGGCTCACGGTGCAGAGCGCCGCTGGGCACCGCTTGTCTGGGCACTGCTGGCACGCGGCGGAGTGGAGACAGCCGATTCGGTGCCGTATTGGAGCGAGCGGCCCCGGTGGCCCGCCCTGATCTGGCGCACCGAAATGGCATCCTCTCGGTCCTCTCCGGGGATAGGGAGCGGCGGCGTGCTCCCGAGGAGTGGCTTGAATAGTGATTCTGAGCAGTTGTCGCGCCACTGATGCGAGGCCGCACAATGAACCGCCCTGGTCAGCGATCGGGCGTTTGAGGGCAGGGCGGCCGCCTGTTTTGCCCGGTCGTCCGCGCTCTCATTCCCCTCGATACTGCAGTGGGCAGGAACCCACTGCTATTGCTTAATGACGCTTGGCGACTCAACAAGATTTTCCATACCTATCTCTACGCCAAAGGTTGAGGCCTCACCTGGGCGGCCATTCCTCCGCTGAGTAGACTCAGGGCGGCTCGCCAGTTCGAGAACGTGACGACCGGGGCGGGGACGTCTCGTCCCGCAACCTCTCCAGAGCCGCCCACGGGGCGAATCTGCTGCTAGATTGACCAGCGTACCGCATAAATTCGGTGACCGTCTTTCGCCAAAAAAAAAAATATGAGACCGCCCTCAGCCCTGCGCCGAAAAATTTGTCTGCCGCCATGCGCTGAATTCGACGCGTGCGAAGTTACGCCGGACGTGCGCTGAAATTTTTGGCGCAATCCCGCCAGACATATTCGGCATAACGTGTATTTTTTCCAGTCTGGATGGAACATTGGGAGCAGTGAATCAGGGAGCGTGGATGCTGGAGCAAAGCAGTGGTCAGGAACCTGAGGGCTGATGCCACTGCCAGCATTTCTTACTTGGCTTCAGTCTCCTCCTCCTCCACTGGGTTTTGGGGCAGCATCTCTGCCATTTTGAATGCAGCAGAAAATAACAGTCCTTGCAATGATAGCAAGGCAACCTGAAAGTTGAAATGAGAAATACTGTGTCAACACATATCCAGCGATCAATTCTCATATTTATCACTTGGCAAGATGCCCATGCCGCCTTCATAATGGCCCATTTGACGGCTGATGACTGTGACTGGTTACAAGCGAGCATGAAGAGCAGTCTGATAAATAATCAATGACAACTGAGCTACTGGTCACAGGACGAATATGAGGGTATGACATATATCGATATATGCAGATCAAGATAGGAAACACAAATCCTGAACATTTAAAAAAGCACTTAAATAAACGGTAAAAGTAGCTTTTTTTAGTACTACAGGCCACAGGGCAAGAAACGAAGCTAGCAGTGTTCCTGTTCCGCTAACCTGCAAAGTTACAGGTGTGCCCGGCGATCAGTTTCTGCTTCACGGAGTAGTTGCAGCAACCTGACAGCACAGCGGTCCAGCGGCAAAAGAACGGGAACCCGCGAACGATCGAAGGTCGAGGAAGCACCCAGCGAGCACGAGCTCAAAGGTCACATGCCAATCGTAAACAAAGCCGAGTGGGACACTTTTGGCGCATGTTTTGCTGCAAAAATGCGAATCAGCTGATTTTATTTTTATTTCCCGAGTAAAATTACAAGTAGACCTTCAAAAACGGGAAAATCCACTGTGCCCGCATATCTATAATGTTATGCGTATCATTTCGCAAAAAAAGGCGGAGTGCCTCTGGGTTCATGATTGAAACGATATAGCAAGTGAAATAACCGACCGGGACAACTGATAAACGCGAAAGGCGCGCGCGAAAAACGATCCATTTGTTCGTTACACCTGGAGATGCCTCTACCAAGCTATTGCAGATCCATGTTTGATCTTACAGGCTGTAACATTACACAAAAGAGCGGTCCACACACAAAATCCCAAAAACACAGTATCGTATTGTATTGATCAAAGCGACATCAGCGGACGCAGCGCCAACCCCGACCCTGGCGTCGAAAGGCGTAAGTAGCAGTACCGACAGCCGCCGCCAGGTAGCAGCACAAGCGCACCGTAAGACCGGCTGTCGATCCAGACAGCCGTCGTTCCAGTTCAGAGACCAATCACGGACCGCGCGGCAGCGGCAACACCGAGAGGAAAGCACACATAGCGCACGTGCCAGGGTCGCCCCGCACGTGCACGCCCTCGCCGTACGTGCGAAACACGTGCTGTGTGGCCAACATGGCGCCCGCGCTCACACCGGCACGAAAAAAACAAACATTCAAGGCGCGGCACGGGGAGCAAAGAAAAGTAAAGGGAGGGGTACCGAATTACAGGGCAACCTTCTCTGTATATTGTGTGTCTGTCTGCCTGTCTGTCTGTCTGCATGTGTGTGCGTCTGCATGTATGTAATTCATGTATGCATGTGTATCCATCAACATGTATAGCGTCAAATCGAGAATATAATGTATGTAGCTGTCCGAACATACACCGCGAATGGCTGCGAGTTCGTGTAGTCCTGTTGTTTCTGTAACTGTGGTCTCTCTCTTCCATCGCTGCCAAAAAGAAACACGGAGAGTGTATCACCAATCCATAGCGGTCGGTCGAGGGCCGGTCTGCCAGGCCAGCGTCCAAGTCGAGCTGAGGGGCGTGGCTGTAGGCGTGGCTGGGGGGCGTGGCCACGCGCAGAGGGGGCGGGGCGGGCGGTAGACTAGGCGCGCGAAGTGTCCATGGGTGACCCGGGTACGGTCGAAGAGGGGGAGGCCGGCGGGTCAGTCGGGGTGGCTGCCCGGCCCGACGACAGCGTCGGAGACATCTGGCGGCAGAAAACGGAAACACAAAGTCAGAGGCAAGACGATAAGTAGCGATATTCGTACACGGGCGAGCTTTTCGAAGAACGGTCGAACTCAAACATTGGGATTTAACTTGAAAAGCACTAAAGCATAATCTGAAACAAGCCACCCAAAATCAAAGGAGTACATTGCATCCACCAATACACATTGGCCGGAAAATAATAGGCAGAACTAACCCGTAAGATTCGTTTTGGAAGTTTGGACATCACAAGGACTCCTCTCCACTGAACACACTCGCGTGCAATCAACAGACTCTCTACCTTAAAATACCCCTTACCCCCCCCCCCGGCTTCCCTGTAACACCTTCCCCATCCCCACCCCACCCCGTTCCCTCTCTAACCTGCATCGGTCTGCGGGTGAGACTAAATGCTTACTTCGAAATCTAAGCTGCGTTGCGGCATTGGCGGTTATGTGCGGCGTGTATGCCGCATGATTAGTAAGCGGCGACCACTAAATTAAAAGCTCAATAGCTTTAACCTGTTTTAAATGGATAACACTGCATACGAAAAATGTCCATCGCTCTTGTCATAGGATATTTAGATTTAAATAACTAACTTATCTATATCATTGTTTTGAACCAAATTAATACTTTCAACTTGACCCTCGCCCGTATTGGTGTTTTTCCAGCCACGAACGCATAAGGTTTCGCCGTTTGCCGTTTCGCTCCTGATCAAGCTAGAGCTTCGCGGAAAAAACGAGCGTGTTGCCAGTGACGAGAGGAAGCCGATGATATCCAATTTTAACCCGCGCCCTGCTGGGGGGGGGTGTTTGAACACCCCCCCCTTGTGGTTTTTCGCGAATATCTCAAAAACGGCGGCGCGGAGCGCCGCCGTTTTTGGTACACCTTATCATACATCGATTCTACACATGTTGTGAAAATTTCAGACCAAGGTCATTCAAGGTCAGGTCACCAGGTCACTTGAAGTGACCTCACCTCATAAAAAGTTTCAATGTCTGTCATAGCTACACCGAGTGACCGATCGCTTTGAAACTTTCAGCGATTGCTAAGAGCAATAGCATGTACAAAATGTATATCTCAGAATTTTGATATCGATGACCTAAGGTCAGGTCAATTTTGCGACCTCTCCATTATAAGTCAATGGGAGAAAATTGAAATGCGCCTCTTTTGGACGAAAGACATTATAAACACTCCCAAACACCGAATTACAAGTGGTTTAGACACACTGAACATGAAAATGGTGTCCGTGACCCTTGTTTATGCCCTGAGGTCATCTTAGGTCACGAATGGTATCTAACAGTTTTTCGCAAATAACTTTTGATAGAGGCATGCTAGAGCGATGAAAACGCCTTAGATGTGTTCAGCTAGACGATACGGATCGACTGATATGCAACATGACCCTTTCCGGTCAGGTCATGACCTTGACCTGAGGTCAAATTTTTAAGTTGACCTTTCAATGTCAAGTTATAGTTCATTCGATGCGTCTTGACGAGAGGAACACGATGCTGGTAAAAGTAAGCTCGTACAAGGCTTGGGTCAAAAGTTATTGCAGAAAAACGGTTTCCGAAAAAATCGGCTATTTTTGCAGTTTTTGCCCCCTGCAGGCAAAACCGTTGACGGTAGATCAAATCTGAGAGAATTACTCAGAAAGGGCGTTAATAGGGCTATCGAATGCGCTTTTCCGCGGCGCTGTAGCTCTATTGGTTCCCGAGTTATGCGTTGGCTTCTTGGAAATTTTCGACATTCGACCTGGAAATCGGCGAAATTTTGCCTTCAATGACCTCTGGTGACCTGACCTTTGACCTGACCAAAAAATTGACCGAAGTGATTTCCTCCTTATTTTTGACGCTCTTTCGAACGCCGCCTTCCGCGTATCGCTACGTGGCCCAGGAGCCGAGTTACAAGGGGGGGTGTTCAAACACCCCCCCCCAGCAGGGCGTGGAAATCCAGGACCCCCAGCCGGGCGCGGGTTAAGGTCCTAGGTCATCGGTTGACCTTCCAGGTCAGGTCAATGACCCAAAAGGCGGGAAAGTTGGGACCTGTTAGAACGTCGTAGTGTGGCTGCTATGGGGTTTTTCGGGGTGCTGATCACGAATATCATGCTAGTTTTGATCACAGATGATGTCTTCATTCATTTAGGCCAGGTCGGGTTAGGTCAGGTCAGGTCAACCAGTAGAGGTCCTGCCGGGTATTTGTAGTACCTAGGTGTCAACCGCCTCTGACAGCCTCGTAACATGTTACGAAGGCACCAAAACTACTTTGTAAACGTTCATGTGGTTGCTTAATTCGAATTCAGCTCGAAAAACTGGCCTAGAAACATGTCAAACTCGAAAAAGTGAACCGAGGTCACCAAAGGTCAATGACCTGACCTTCAGGTGACCTTGACACCCACCCTAATGCATGGGGGCAACATCATATCACATGTTTGAACGCTTGAAACCACGAAAAGACTGCAAACGCGCTGCTAATGCGAGCCGACATACGCTGAATCGTGGATCCGGCCAAACATGGTCTCGAAAAGTAGGTCACATGTCAAAGGTTATTTGCGTCAGGGTCATGAAATTTTCAGGGTAGGTGTAAAATTAATCAACGCGAGGGTACTAAAAGTTACGTCGTGATCGGCCGCTTTTTACGCGAGTTATTCGCGAAAAACCGAAGGGAGTCCGTTCGACCCCCCCCCCCCCCCTAAAGGGCGAGGGTTAACTCACAGTCCGAACTCCGGACAAGTTCGGTCTTGTTTGTGAATTTGTCGGAGCATCACCTAAATCTAGTGGAGAGATGATGGAGGGAAACTAGGCTTTTAAGGAGGGAAGGGAGTCGGTGACGGTCAGGGGCACTACAAGCAGAGCAGTCATAAGCTGGTGACAGGGCTGACATACCATGTTTTGATAGCATGACTGAAACAGACTTTTTGGGTAGCCAGGAAATCGCATGTGAGAGCCTATTGAAATTCTTACATCGGCCTTTATATGCACCAGTCGTATACAGGTGCGGGATTTGGCATACGATTTCCAGACAATCGAAAAACTGTTTGGAGCCAACGAAGGAAGGAATGAGTGAGTACTAAGTTGAAAGCATTAATTTGGTTCAAAATGATGATGCAGATAACTTAGTTATTTAAATCTAAATATCTTATGACGAGAGCGATTGGCATTTTCGGTATGCAGTGTTATTCATTGAAAACAGGTTGGAGCGTTTAAGTTTTTAATTTAGTGGTCGCCGCTTACTAATCATGCGGCATACACGCCGCACATAACCGCCAATGCCGCAACACCGCTTAGATTTTGAAGTAAGCATTTAGTCTCACCCTCGGTCTGCCGGGTGACATGGCCGGAGCGCCAATGCTGATGGCCGGCGCCGTCGGTTTGACGAACTTGTCGTTCCCGGCGGCGCCGCTAGGTGGCAGTGTGGGCGGCCGGGGCCGCGGCGGCATCTGCTGCACGGTGGCGCCACAGTTCTGACAGCGCGGGACGACCGGCGACGGCGGCCCGAACATATCCCGACCTGGAAACAGGGATGGGGGGGGGGGGGGTAAGGGTCAGATGGCTGGGAGGGAACTCGAATGAGAGACATTTGCATTGTGCTTGTGCTGGACAAAAGTCGGCAGTGCCCGTCGCCCGGTTATGTGAGGACATCCCACACCTCCAAACCACTCCTCCGGACCAGAGTCACCATCATCCAACGTGAGTAGCACCTTGGAGGTATGCTCCTGTGCGACCCACCAGGGTGTCCGCCCAGACCAATGTCTCCACCAAATAACTATAATCCTTCCGCCGGCCTCCAATGGTCTTAATGGACCGGGCCTAACCCAGCAATATTTTGTGACCTGACCCCATTGACCTGTGACTTGACCTGGCCTGACTGACATAAGACCCCAATTGGCTGTCCTGCCCTGGCCACTAATCTGTAACCCGCCACTCAACAGTGATCTGTGACCTGTACCCACTGACCTGGGCTGAGCGGCCGGCTGCCTCCGGGCGAGGTCAGTGACTGTACTGACCTGCCCCCTTCCCTCCGCCCCTCACTGACCTGGGCTGAGCGGCCGGCTGCTGCCGGGCGAGGTCAGGGACTGTACTGACCTGTGACCTGCCCCCCCCTCCCGCCCCCACTAACCTGGGCTGAGCGGCCGGCTGCCTCCGGGCGAGGTCAGTGACGCCGGCCCGGGACTGGAGACGGTGCGGGGCCGGGAGCCGGCAGACATCTCCAGCTGGCGCTCCTCGTCCATATCCAGACTGAAAGGGGAGAGAGGAGATCCATCAGAGGGGTGTAGCATTAGTGTTCAGTCTACAATTACAATTGATAATAAGTGTAACAGCCGGAACAAAAACTAAAACTCGAGCGGTGATCCCAGGCAACCTTTACCGCTTATAAGCTAGAATACCCCCACTCACGAATTGCACAAAGTACGAGACAAAGCACACAGAGTCGTGAGAAAATCATCACAATCAAAGTAAGACCCGGCCTCGTTGTATTTGTGACTGTCAAAACGGTCAATCATTACACCGACCACTCCTCACGACTTCAATCATTCAACTTGATATTGACCTAACACTGGTCTAAGCTGAACCCCATCTGATCTCACACGCCTCTGCCCCGACCCTGACCTCGACTCTAACACCGAACTACCATGACTCCCCGACTCTCGACTCCCCCGTGTCTGACCTGGACTCTGACTCGGACAGGACGTGTCTATAGAGGGTGTCCCGCCGCTCCATGGTAAAACCACACTATGACTTCACCGTCACAACTAGCACTGACCCATATCAACTAACAATTATCCAAAATAACCTCAATCCGACTCATGTGTCCTCCCTGGCCTGACATCGACTCCAAAACTGAATCATCTTGCATCCACGAGCTCCCTTGACTCTATCTTTGTCTGACCTGGACTCTGACTCGGACAGGTGCCTGCACAGTGTGTCCCGCCGGTCCATCTCGACCTGAAGTCGCCGCGTCAGACGCTGGTTCTCCTCACGGACGTGCCGCTCCTCCTGGGCGTACTGGGCCATCTTCACAGAGTCTGGGGACACAGAAATACAGTCAGGCCACCTTTACAGAGTCTGGGAGCACAGAAAATACGGTCAGAGCGTACAGAAATACAGTCAGTACTGGGCCATCTTCACAGAGTCTGAGTGAACAAAATTATGGTCAGAACACACATAAATATTAAGTACTGGACCATCTTTACAGAGTCTGATCACATAAACTATAGTCACCGCTGAGCCGTCTTCTGAGAACCTGAGCACATAAAACTACCGCGGCTACATCTGTAGTGGCCCTGATCTTCGCAGAGTCTGAGCAAACAAAACTACGGTCAACGCACACACAAATATACTAGTAGCAGTACTGCGCCATCTTCAGAGTCTAAGAACGTGAAACTACAAACAATATCAGTCCTATACGGAAAACTGATGAATCATTAGCATACCAAGATCTACAGATGTCTACGTTAAACCACTCCCCCTCCCCCTCCTTCACCGCCCCAGCTTCACTCACGTTCCCTCCTGGAGTGTTGCAGCTGACTCTTCAGCGCCAGTACCTCCCTCCTGAGCTGCTGGATGTACAGACTGAGGTCCCCCGCCGTGGACGAGTCTCTCTCGCGCTCCTCCGCCCCTCCCCCTCCTCCCCCGCCTCCTCCCCCGGTGGCGGAGGCAGTGGAGGTGGCCGGAGTTCCAGGGGAGGGCGGTTCGGAGTCTGAACCTCGCTCCACGCGCTCCAGCTTGCCGGAGAGGAGTCTGAAAACGGAGGTGGGGAGCGAGTCAGCGCACGAGTACGGTTAAAACTGAGAAAGTTTGACTGCCCCTTAGTTGGCAAGAGTTCCAGCCATGGCCTTGGTTCAAGCATTGATGCGATTGAGCGTCAACCTGGCAAGAGAAATCGAAGAGTGAGTGGGCGAATGAATGGCCTGCCCTTTTCTGGTAAGCAAGCTACCGCATACGGGTTCTGGGAGTTCTGGGACAAATCTTTAGAGGAGTACCTAGGCCAGCTGATGGCTGGGTCATTTTAGGAAAAGGAGGCCGAAGTCAGGCCTGTCATTATAAAATGTCAGAGTGCGTAGATTGTATCGCGATTAGCACATCCTACCGTACAACTATCATACGGACGAACTAAAACGGTCATGGTCGTCAATGTTCTCTCGTCTAATGAATAGCGCCAGCGTATCGCGAGTCATACGAATGTAGTCCCCTGCGGCAACACATCAGTGACGCCAAACGAACAGAGAAGTCGGCATGGATTAGGCAATAGGCAACTATCGGTAACATACGATTGGTGGAAATGTGCGAGATAACACAGAATCCCTAATAACGCGTAACGATCGTCGTAATTATGTATTTGCTTGTATACGGCCCGCGGTTGAAACTCACAAACATAGCTACCAGCATCGTAGAATTGCTTGTTTTACCTTCAGGCTCTGTACCATCATGAATTTAAACATGAATTATCATCATCGACCTATACTTCAGCTCCAGAATGTTTGCTTCAAAACGTTGAGCTAATAGGTTGGGTATATAACGTCCGTCTGCATAATACACAGCGAGACTGCTTTGTTAGGTATATGGCTGCACAGGATAAAATATATTCGCCTCTACTGAAAAATGACTCCCAAATCTACCGTGGTCCCTAAATGACGGTACTGCACCCGAACTAGTGAGTATGAAACGCACCTACGCAGCAGGGGGCCAACCGCCCACCGGCCTGACTCTGACGTACGAAAGTCAAATGAATAAAATTCATATGAGTAAGCTCTGCACCGAGAAATGCCGAAAGAGCGTAAACAAAGAGCAAGCAAGCGGGACAGCCATTAAAATTTTACACGAGGTTCTGGCAGACGCCGTTAGTTTTACCGTGGTTTTACAGTCGCTGAATTCAAACCATTTGTTCGCCTCACTTTGAAAAGAACAAAAAGAAAAGGCCTTGGGGGAGCACCACATATTATGGGGTCGACGTTTCATAAAAATGTAGCTTGATACGCAATAGTGAGCTAGAAATGAAAAGCAACTCACTGTGCTGTGAAAGCCTGGTATGCTTTGCGAACAATTCAATGTGGTCCTTTGACCTACATAGTACGTAGTTGACAAAGTATATGAATTTACAAAGACATGAAAACCGTATGAAGCATTATGGCATGGTAGCCGAGTAAGATAATGAAAAACAATAAGTCGGAAAATTACTGTTATCGCGAGGCCGCGAGAAATACGTGTACTCGATCGGCTTCAGTTGGATGACAAACCCCAAAATATCAAAACTCACCTCTTTTCGGCCTCGAGTTTTTCCATTTTCTTCCAGAGCTTGTTGACGAGCGCCTCCTGCTCCTGCTCCAATGTGTTCTCCAACTCCACCTGGAGTCAGGAGTCGGGAGTCAGGCATTATGAATGTGCCAAGGACAATGGCATTAATTATCAGGAGTCCGAGTTAGCCATGAATAATGTTTTATATGAACTCATCTACAGGCAGATGCATGGAATTACGATCTGCCGCATAAATGTATTCGTATCATTTAGTTTACGTTTCATTCGTGATATTTCGACAGTTTTGATCAAATGCCTAAAAATGACAAAATTATTCTATATCGCATCTTTCCCGAAAACAGGTTTAAATGTCGTGCATGAATATTTAAATCACCTTCCCGATACAAAACACAAAAAAAGTTACATAGGTACCTCTGTTTCTCTTTCAAACTCCTCTCAGTCTTTCAGAGTCTTTCAAGAGTCTTTCAGAGTATTTCAGAGTCTTTCAGAGTCTTTTTTCCTACCTTTTCCCGCCTGAGCTGCTCCAGGGTCGTCTGCTTGTTGAGCGTCTGGGACTCCAGCTTCTGGATCTTGTTCATCAGCTTGTTGACCAGACACTCCTGCTCCTGCTCCAAGGTCTGCTCCAGATGCTCCTTTTCATGACGTAGCTGTGACAAAAGTAAGCGCAAGTCAGACGGCATTCAATATACGCCCATCAGATTAGCAGTACCTAGTATCATATTTGCAAATCCTAGATTCCTATTTCCTATACGCGAGCTCCTTGCTACAAGATATTTGCCGTTGCCGAATGTAATGCTTATGGTAGGTATTGCAACGGAAGTTCGTTCATATTCATTTCACTACAGCCAAGTAGTGGCATATTCGGAAACAACGAATGTCTGAAGTGTTTGCAGCGGATTTGATATATGAATATGCAGCTAGATCGGCCAGCATGGTCAATATGGCACCTCGCATTCAATTAACGGGCAACGCCATCTTGACCAGGGAGTGGGACGTAAGGTGGTTTCAAAATTCAAAGTCACTCGTCAGTCGGTATTGAATATTACTGTATGCCTGGCCTATTCAAATACATTAGCCAGAGGGGTGTGGTAATAACTGGTGTAAGCAAATTGACCACGGTCAAAAATGCATTACCAGAATGCACTTAAGCCAACATTTTGGGATGGTCTCGTTCCTAAGTCGGCTAAGAGCTTCGGTCCAGAAAATAAATTTATCGTTGGCATACAGTAAAATACATACCAAACTCGGCCGGTGATAAATTTTCAAGACCTCAGTCCTTACTGATTTTTGAACTCGGCCTTCGGCCTCGTTCAAAAATCCAGTAAGGACCTCGGTCTTGAAAATTTATTTACACCGGCCTCGTTCAGTATTATATAATACAAGCGGATATAACGTTGAATCATGAGCCAGGGCAAGCCATTACATCCGAACAGCAACATGAAAGGTAATTGTTCGGTGAATATTTTATCAGTGCAGTCTGAAATTTCAACATTCTGTATGTCTGGCCTATTCAAATACAATAGCCGGAGCCGGAGGGGTGTGGTAATGACTGGTGTACGCAAATTGACCACGGTCAAAAATGCATTACCAGTTTGCACTTAAGCCAACATTTTGGGCTGGCCTCGACTCTCGTTCCTAAGTCGGCTAAGAGCTTCGGTCCAGAGCATAAATTTATCGTTCGCATACATACAGTAAAATACATACCAAACTCGGCCGGTGATAAATTTTGAAGTCCTTACTGATTTTTGAACTCGGTCTTCGGCCTCGTTCAAAAATCAGTAAGGACCTCGGTCTTGAAAATTTATTTACACCGGCCTCGTTCAGTATTATATAGAACCAGCCAGCTCTAAGCTCATGTAAAATTATCAATTTTTAGACGTCTTCTGAACATTTGGAATGCATCGAAACTAAAGGCCCACCTACTGACTACGCCTCAGTCCCAATTCCGCGATTCTTAGTGATCATGAGCAGCATGCCTTCCGTTTGTCTCAGCATGCCTTGCTCCTTACTGCTTCACGAGTTTCAATCAATTTTTGGGACACTATTTCACGAGAGGGTTAACATGTGGGTACCGCTTTATCACAAAATTCTGAGCGACACCACGAAATGGCATTTACGACGAATGTCGCGAGCCTTATGTACTATGTAGGCCATCGCTCCCGGACTTTCACCCATGAAATAACGAACTAAACTCTACGACGCAGTTCATGCACCCATGAGGCTTCAATTCAGAAATAACTAATGCAAGCGGTAGCCACTAATGATGCCATCTTGGGATTATTTTTGGTTCAGCTGCGCATCGTTTACTAAGATAATCATTTATTAGGATAATTTTGTATTGAAAGATATGCATGTGCGGGTATGGGTGTTGGTTTGTGGCATAACCATGGTGGCTCGCCTGTAAGAGGTTGTGGGCATTCAGGACACGGTCCCGCTCCTGCATTCGTGTGTGCGTGCCCGTCTGCCCGCTACACCAGTTGGCATGGTCTCGTTCACAGTTGGTGGTAACTGGTAACTGCTGCTCACGACCCGCCGTCCCGCATCTGCATGGACTTCTGTGCTAATGTCCTGTTTGAGTTCCCATGTGAAATACATACATCAGCTCTGAAGCCTGCATGTGACTGTCTGAGCACATCTAGCATGTATGATCTAATCTTAAGGCTGAAACAGACTCTTACCGCGTTCAGGAAATCGCATGCGAGAACCTATTCAAATACATTGTAATTCTTCTCGCATCAATCGCTTGCGGGAGGTGCGTGCGATTGATGCGAGCGTGCTTCCATGTATTTGAATAGGCTCTCGCATGCGATTTCCTGACTGCGGAAAGAGTCTGTTTCAGGCTTTAATGATGCAGTACACTTTTCTGTAATTATCGTATCAGACATACAACCTTGAAGCCTACTGCAGCCGCCTCAGACGCACGTAAGCTCGCTCGAATGGATGGTCCTTTCCTGCCCAGTAACTGCCGAATGGAAGTATTCAATCGTGATACACCTTGATGATTGATCCATTCATTTTTTTAGAGGCTTTAGAACACAGTGCAAACCGGGCTGAATAGATTGGGCCAACATAAACATTCCACAGTGCTCCGAACATAGTTTGTACTCTGGATCCCAGTGTCCCAAAATTGAGTTTTGTCTGGGGTGTCAGAGGGGAAAATTACCCACCAAAAAGAGGGGAGAGAGTGGAAAACTGCCGATTTGATTAGATCCAAAAAGAGTGAGAAACGCCATAAAACATGGATTTTATTCTAGGATGTATGTAGAATGTTTGATGCTAAACCGGGCATTCACACAACCGCTCTTTCTAGAGGTAAAAAAATCTAGGTTTTCTTGGTTGGGAGTGGAAAATT
Organism: Amphibalanus amphitrite; assembly: GCF_019059575.1. Classification (NCBI taxonomy): domain Eukaryota; kingdom Metazoa; phylum Arthropoda; class Thecostraca; order Balanomorpha; family Balanidae; genus Amphibalanus; species Amphibalanus amphitrite. The sequence continues at coordinate 144,019 of NW_024882805.1, read as the reverse complement.
GTTCTTAAAAATTGGTGGTGAGAGTGGAAAATGGATTTCCTTTGGATGTCATTTCCCACCCAAATCGACAAATTTTGGGACATTGCTGGATCCATTACGACCACGTCGTGACTGGATAGGTCAGCAGGGCCGGAATACCGCAGCCACCTTGGCACGTTCCAACCGGACAATATATACAACAACGGTAGACGTCATCACCACAACAGACAGCTATAGGCATAGGGAGAATCACGACAAACGGGCATGCCTGGGCGTGCCCGTCATAAAAAGGCGTGTTCCCGGCATCAACGAGCGTGCCCAGGGCACTAATGGATGTGCCCAGAGCCCTTAACAACGTGTCCAGGGGGCATCAAACGGCGTGCCTTAACCTGACGACAGACAGCCTTCCGCGACGTTTCCTATTGACGAACAAACCATGCATTGTGTATGCACCCCTACCTCTGTTGAAAGTTATGTCAATGCCCGTGAAGCAAATCCACCGGATGTTTGGTGTAAAATTATACTGTTACTGGACACCACTGGGCGTCATTATTTCCCACAAAAGAGACACATATTCTGTCCCTACGGTCTATGGACAAAAGTTCCGGACTGGTGTCCATAAAAGCACCGTGCTCCTGCGTGCTGTGTTCCGGTGTCCCTCACGACAAGTCACAAAGCAGGCCACTAGTCGTGTTATTCTATGGATCAATAATTCTAAATAATCCAAAAAGGGATAAACTCTCAATAATGCAACGTGGTATAGAGTGGCGCTACTGCTAAGCATTTAAGCAAGCATATTAATGGAACCACTAAGTGCAGAGCACGTCGTTCAGTTGAAAAAATCGTTCCTTACGGGCATTGCCATATAAAGCTGCAAGTTTACAGAGGTCACACGGAGCTGCAATTTTCAGAGACCCGAGGTCGCCGTTACGGATGCGCCCAGAGTTGTATGCGACTAACTGTCCAAAGTGAAAGGTCATCTAAGGGCAGTGAACTGAGGTGGCGTTCTCTGTTCAACAAGGCTTCCCCCGGCCAAGCTGTCAGACTCAGACGTGCCTCCGTAAAATGTCATGTCACATAATGTTTTCAGAAATACAATACACTCAAGGAGTCAAGTACAGCAGCCTGTGCAGTGTACAGTGTACACTTGTACAGGTCACACAGGACCAGACAGCATTTTGATGAGAGTACAATATTGCATTGCTAGATGACAAAAAGTGCTGATCAACAAGACACTAAACATCATGTCATTGATGCCAAATATGCTTTAGCCAGCAACCAACCAAAAGCAACAGTGAGGGGATAGGTACAAGATGATTGGTGGGTGCCTATTGCCCAGTACTAGGCAAAGTTTCAGTGCAATCGACTGACGTCATCCTGGAACTACCTATTCTAGGCTGGAAAATTTTTAAACCCCTGACTGGAAATATTGCATGTGTTGTGATGGTTATCCCCACACAACAGAAGGTAGTCTGATCAATTGCAGAAGGGAATGGGGCTAACAAAGGGAGTAGATTGTAAGTCAGTTGATCCAGTGGTTGCTTAGAGCACACAAGTTTCCAAAAGCATGACTACTGTCACCTGCTAATACTAAGAAATTGCCATCTATCTAACAAAAAAGTTCCTACTGACATTTTACTTATGACCGTAACAATAAAATTGCAGGTTGTGGGAGTTTTCCTCTGAATAATGAAAGCTTATTGTAAACACAGACTTTTAGGATGGAGTTTCTGTTAGAGCATGTTGAATACAACAAGAATTGGAAAAATGCTTCAATATGGCCTTATGCTCAAGACTATCAATGTAATAGGCAAAAAAGGCACATTGCATAAAAAGACAAGGATTATTCCTACTAGCAGATGATGCATTGTAAGAGGTTCAACAAAACTGCCTCTTACAATGAGATTTTGGAACAATGACAAAAAAGTGTGTCCTGATAACAATAAGTACAGATATTAGGCAGAACAATAACCAATCTAAATATAAATTAGAATTTAATGATGGATGACAAAAATAGTGGTTTTAGACATTTGGTGTGCCCAAATGCAGCATTGGTCAACTGAATTAGTGCCCAGTCTGGGTTGATTGATTTTGATTAAGCACCATATCCAGTGGACCAAGTGCTAACTAGAACTCTCACACCCTTCCAAGCAGCCAGGTAGCGGCAATGCCACATGCCACGCCACATGTGGCGTGGCACGCCCATCATTGCCACATGCCAATGATGCCCAGCCAGTGAAGCTCTGCTCACCTGGCTGAGCTTCCTGGAGAGGTCGTTGGTCAGGCACTCCTCCTCCTGCTCGTAGTTGATGGCCAGCGTCTCCTTTTCTTTCTTCAGTGCCTGGATCTTCTTCAGCAGAGTGTTGCTGATGAACTCCTCCTCCTGCTCGGCTCGAGCTTGCTGTAGAGCAAAGGGAAGCATTGAAAATTCATAGTAGGTTATGTGATGTTGCTTATCACAACAACTGAAAAGAAACTGCTGGAATCTGATACAAACTCCGAAAGCCAGCAACACTCCAAGACATAATCACAGAATTCAGAAAGCACTTGAATAACAGGAAAATGCTACTTACTATGTTCACTGAAGCCTGTTTCAAAGCACGGTTTTCTTCTTGCAGTCCCTTCACCCTAAGCTTGTATGTATCAAGTTCAACCTTCAAGACGCGGTTCTGTTGAGCGAGGGACTCGATTCTCTTTTGCAGCTGCTCTCGAGTGATGGGCGATGGCGGCATTAAAATTGACCCACCATCTACTGAGCCCGAGTCGCTCTCGCTCGCACTGTCCGCCATTGCAAATTAAATATCAAAATGATATTATTTTCTTCACATTGACATCGATCCCTTGCAGTACAGGGTTCAGCAGACTTGAAAAATCGATTTGTAGACACACTCAGCAATGGAACAAAATATCACGCGCTTACAGGGAGATCTTCAAACAACCATCAGAGCCAAGATCAGAGCCCACACCCAACAAATTGAATGGAGAATTGCGGGCAGGTCCAATAGAAAACAAATTGTTTAGAACCTGCGGCTCGCAGCATGGCATGAAATGACTTCAATGATACGGAAAAGACAAAGGTTGACGCACCTGTGACAAACACTAAGAGAGACAGGTTACATAAATTAAAATGCGTGCCATGCATGTCTAAAACATAGTGCAAAAAAAAAACATTATTCAGATATTAGCAATTGCAACCGCAGAAAAAAACATCGGAATATAATTCCAACGCCACAAATATAAAAAATATTTAGCTTTTAGGGACCAGATGTAAAGGCCGCCCCACACTGGAACTCGCATGCGGGTTGCGAGTTTTTGGGTTTTCGGGTTTCTTCAAAATCAAATAATACAATCTAGGCTGAGTGACCCACACTACCATCTAACAAGCGAGTCTGCATGTTTTTAGCTTGCGAGCGACCTTGCATTGCATTCCAAAAGTTGATTTTGAGTCAACTTTCGATTTTCCTCGCTGCGAGGTCTGCGAGTTCTGCGAGGTTTGCGGGTTTTTCGTTGGAGTCTAATTTTGGTTCTTGTGCTGGTATTGCGGCAAAATGTAATTTTCTGAAGGTGTACCGGCTTCACTGCATTCATGACGTTACCATAAGGGAACGGTCTAATCACTCTATGAATTAGTATTATGCCCGCAAACTCAAAACCCGCAAACCCGCAACCCGCATGCGAGTTCCAGTGTGGGGCGGCCTTAAAGGTCTTTTGGCCCGATGGACTCGAGGCCTTGGACTCGATTCGATCTCGGAAAGCATAACATCAACCATAAATGAACACCTTATTGTTCTCATAGCTCATAGCTCAGGTACTGACAGACAAAAAGGAAAAATTATGCCCTTTGAGAGACTGAGTGGAGTCTGGGGGAGAAGGAAGACGGCAGGTAAATCATGTTCAATTTTGTTCCGAGGCTCGCCCCGTCAATGGGCATTGGGCCGGGGCCGGGGGTGGGGGGCAGCGATCGGCGACGGCGGCGAGGCATCGACCTCAGACCTCAGCCCGAACCGCAGTCCAGAAAGCAGAACGAAACTAAAGAGATGCGTTATGCACGCAGTGCCATCAGTGGCTCGGGAACCGGTGGGCTAGCGGGGGCTGAGCACCCCCCCCCCCCTTAGCTTTTCGGCTGGGGGGCTCGTAATGCATTTGAGCCCTCCCCCCCCCCCCCAGCTGGAGGAATTGATTATCGAAATCGGAAATCTACCAATATAATTTCATACATCCATACATAACATACTCATAGGCGCGGGAACCGGGTGAGGGGGCTGTGGGGGAAGCTTGCCCCCACAACTCTGCGGCCGTGGGGGCGGTGCCCACTGCCCCACAACTTTTCATGAGGCCAGGAACCGTTGGGCAGCTTGTCCTTCCCAAATTAGAAGTTGTGGGTTACAAAGGAAGAAAGCATGTAAGTGAAAAATCCACCTCTTTCACTGGCTCGGCAACTCATTTGACAGATTAAAACCTTTACTCCAGGTGCCAAAACGGCAGTTTTTCACTCAGCTGAGACGGAATACCTCACTTTTTTGCAATTTCTTTTTCGTTTTTTTTGTTGTTGAAAGGGTCAAAGTCTGAAAAATAAGTGGCCTAAAACCGGTGGGAAAACTAGATTTGGGGGTACCTACTCTAGGTTGATCTCTATTATGGTTCAGCCCCCTCAGTCTGGAAGAAGTTCCCGCGCCACTGCCACTTGCCAGTGCCATCCTCGCCCAGAGCCTACACCGGACTTTCACCGGACTGCACCGGACTTGCACCGGACCGAGAGCGAGACCTTCCGTGCTCGGAGGAGGTCACCCTGTCCTGGCTCCTGCAGTGTCGCTTTTACCTACGGACCGGCTAAGTGGCGGCATCCTCTGGGCCCTGAAAAGAGGCAAACACTACACGTACACCGATTGGACATCTTCTTGGACCCACTCTTCCGGGAGAACAGAGCTGAAGACAACGTCTCGTCTCCCATCATCTAGCCGAGCATTCAGTCAGTCCTAGTCGCGACGACCCGAGATGCCGGCTCTGAGTTGTCATTGAGCTGCCTTTGACCTTCCTCTTCTTCAGACCTCAGTCCTCAGAGACCGGCAATTCAATTTTATTTTTCTAAAGAGAGAGAGGGAGAGAGAGAGAGAGAGAGAGAGAGAGAGAGAGAGAGAGAGAGAGAGAGAGAGAGAGAGACAGACAGACAGACAGACAGACAGACAGACAGACAGACAGACAGACAGACAGACAGACAGACAGACAGACAGATAGACAGACAGACAGACAGACAGACAGACAGACAGACAGACAGACAGACAGACAGACAGACAGACAGACACACAGACAGACAGACAGACAGACAGACAGACAGACAGACAGACAGACAGACAGACAGACAGACAGACAGACAGACAGACAGACAGACAGACAGACAGACAGACAGAGACAGACAGATGATAGGTACTAGACAGGTATGAAAATCAGTGGTAATAGGTCACACCTTGGGATTGGATGCTCTGTTGGAGTCGTTGGGATTTGGGAATATTCATTCAGAAACCCGACAAAAGTGAGTAAGAAGCGCGAAAGTGGCTACGGAAAGTGTCATTAGACAGAACAGAAAACGGTGCGAAAGCACAGAAAGGCCACGGATGGCCTGATGGGTATTCACATACCTACCTACCTATGACGTTTTAGCCACTTGAAGGAAAGGCCTGCATGCAGTGACAACAGCGATTTTATTCACCGCACACTTTTTTGAAGAGTTGGCTGTAATAGCGTCTTCATTACAAGGGAAAGTTTACCCGAGGTAAATTCCCGACAATCACCATGCATATTCCATCATCAACGAGCACATAATATCGTCTTGGGCTAGTCTAAGGAAACGTCAACTTACACGTAGAACGTTTATTGTTCTTAGTACCTGTTTTCCAACCAGTTTCATGTCTGCTCGTCAGCTTCGGATTTTCCTCTGCGGAAAGGACAACCGCGATGCTACAAAAATCGCTACCAGCCTACCACGTGCTGAAATCATATGGCCTACTTCCTTCTGTCTGCGGCCATGACGTTGACACAACACATGACGTTGAAGTAACGTCAGCAAATGGCAACGACCCGGACTCTAACCCTGACAGCGCTGATATAAATTGCCGCCGCGACGCAGACGGGCACACTGACACCGGTGGCACGGGGAACACGCCGCACCCGCAGCGCTGACGGCAACTTCAGTCGCTCGGGTCATCAGCAGCAGGTTTACTGGCTCAGACCACCACTTTTGACAAGTTTGTTCTGAGAATTTCTTCGCTGGCAGACTTCATCAGTCTTGAAGATTAATCTGGTGTCATCACTTCATCAAGTTTACCACTTACCAGCTTGAAGATCTTTTCTCTGCCGTCAAGATCACCATCTTGAAGACGCTTCAACCAACATGTCCACATCAGTCGCCATCAGCCTCCTGCTGGCTGTCGTCCTTCCAGAGACGGTCCTATCCACCCCCTGCTACTCCTCTTCCCTGCAGCAATGGTTCGCAGACGGCGCCAAGTGGACTGAACCTCCCTGCACGGGTATGACCTGTTCCGGGGGCTTCAGCAGGGGTCAGTTCTGTCCCACCGGTTCCTTCACCCCCGGATCGGGATGTGTCCGCGAACCGGGTACCCCCGGAGCCGATTTCCCCGCCTGTTGTGAGAAGATCAAATGTCCCGAACCGGGACAATGCTATTCGACTGCGCTCGACCGCACTTTCAACGATGGAGAAACGTGGACCGAGTCCCCCTGCACTAAGCGGGAATGTCGCATGGGCACCACGCATATCCAGTACTGCCCAACCTACTCCATGGGTCCTGGCTGTGTCAAGACGCCCGGCATCCCTGGCGCCGACTACCCACAATGCTGCGACCAAGTCAAATGCCCAGAACCCGACCAATGCTACTCGGAGGGCCTCCAGAAGACCTTCAACAGCGGTGAGACGTGGACGGAGCCGCCGTGTACCCTGTACAGGTGTGACAGCGGAGTGTCGCGGGGTCAGCTGTGCCCCTGGCAGTTCCCCCAGCCCGGCTGTACCGCGGTCAATGGTACGGCCGGCGCACCGTACCCCCAGTGCTGTGACAGGGTACAGTGCCCCGTCTCAGTACCCTGAGTGGCGTACCCGCGCTGACATAATGCTGCCGTATCAGGGGAATGTAAAGTTGTATTCGAAACTTGATTAGATTTTGACATGCCATGCAACTTTTCTTTACAAGTCATGGGTATTGCTTCAATTCAAATCTAATTCATTGACTTTTTATTCAAAAGACACCTAAGGACGCTTTGAAAGCTCGCATCCTGTTGAAGAGAGTGATATCTATTGTTCTTTTGTCATGAAACATCTACCTGTGATTCGTTTAATTAGGCCGGACCAATTTGTATTCGGGGATTGAGAACGTTCTGGCAGCAGTGTTCATGGCCAGTGGAGAGGGATTTGATGTTCAGTGTTCCTATATGTGTTGACGTTGTTCGTGTTGTTATTGGCTGAATCAGGGCCAATAAATGGAGCCGAGACAGGCATAAATTATTGTTTGATTATAAAGAGTTGACCGAATATTCTCATCAGCAGTAGAAGCATACGGCGTAAGAAATGAAACGTTTTTGGAGACCATTTCATTGGAGCGTAAACATTCACAACCGGACGATTCATTAGCGGCCTTTTAAGGACAATTTTTAACACTACTTGACGTCATCTATTCAATGTCATAACGTTCATCAGATGTTAAATTATAAGTCACGCAGGTAAATGACCGGTACTTACATTCTTCAATTCCTGGTAGAAAGGATTGGCCAATATGGCTTCTACTTATAGGTATGCCACACTTAGCGCACACCAGGAAATGTCCTAAATCCTTTACGATGTCATTAAGTCATTAAAACTGGCGGCCTGATGATCCATATACAGGGGCGGTCGCAGACTTGGCGTTTGGGGGGGGGCCAACTTGGCAAAGGGGCCCCTGCACTGACCCGGGGGGCCCGGTGCTAGCTTAAAGGGGCCCACGGGCGTAGTGCATGAGTGCAGAAATCTAGCCATGACCGGTGAAGCGGGGGGGGGGGGTAGGGAGCGGCACTCGAGCGGAGGCTCATTGCCAGCTTTGAGAGTGTACTATGTCGAAAAGGTAAGTTCATTTGGAAGCATTGGTAATGTCAATAATTCACGCAACTGTGAATTGACTACCGCAAAAAGTAAAACCGGCTAACTTAGCCATTTTGAAGATATTGTGCTAAAACTTTTGACAGTGGGTCATCGGTACGTGTTCAATCACATGTGTTCCGTTTCTTATTTTTCATTTGAGCACACATGTAAGTTTTGAAGACCATCACAGTAGCAAATGCATCGAAAGATGGATAGTAGTGGGCAAAATATCCTGAATTTGTCGTGCTGCATCGAAAGTAGTGTTGATGAGAAAATGGGTTTTATTCCAGATTATTGTGGGTAGAGAATACATTGTCTGCACCCACTGGATAATTATTGTTGGTGCAACTTCACCCACTGCACCCGTGGCTCCTACACTAATAGGCCCATGGATAACGCTTCGGCGATGCCTATCGCATAGAGGCTGCAATGTGGCCCTTAGAGTACAGTGTCAGACCCCCAGAGGCCGGCGTTGGACCCAAGGGTCAGCGAAGGGCCTCAAAGGCCCCAGATGGGGCCCCAGAGGCTGATGTGGGCCCTCAGAGGCAAATGCGTGACGCCCAAAGGTAAGTCTTGAGCCCCCATAGAACATAATACAGCCATCAGTGGCCGGTGTAGAGACCTCATAGGCCAGTTGGGGGCATATAGAGGCCAGTTTAGGGCCCTCAGAGACCAGTACAGGGCCTGCAAAGGGCAGTTTGAGACCATCAGAGACCGACTTGGGCACTCAGATGCTAATGTGGGTCCTTACAGGACAGCATGGGGCCCTCAGAGGCTAATGTGCGCCCTTACAGCCCAGCATGGGGCCCTCAGAGGTCAGAATGGGGCCCGGAAAGACTGGCATGGGCCGGCGTTGGACCCCAGAGGCCAGCAGAGGGCCCTCAAAGGCCAAGATGGGCCCTCAGAGGCCGATGCGGGCCCTTAGAGGTCGGTATCAGGTCTTCAGAATTCAGTGCGGGGCCCATAGAGGCTAATGTATGTCCTTACAGGCCAGCATGGGGCCCTCAGAGGTCAGTGTGGGGCCCTAAAACTCCGGCATGGGCCGGCGTTGGAACCCAGAGGCCAGCGGAGGGCCCTCAAAGGCCAAGATGGGCCCTCAGAGGCCGATGCGGGCCCTTGGAGGCTGGCATTGGGTCTTCAGAATCCAGTGCGGGGGCCTCAGAGGCTAATGTGGGTCCTCATAGGCTAGCATGGGGCCCTTAGAGGTCAGTGTGGGGCCCTAAAAGACCGGCATAGGCCGGCGTTGGACCCCAGAGACCAGCGGAGGGCCCTCAAAGACCCAGAGGGGCCCTCAGAGGTCGATCCGGGCTCTTAGTGGCCGACATCGGGTCTTCAGAATCCAGTGCGGGGCCCTCAAAGGCAATTAAAGGCTAGTCTTGAGACAGAAATGAGGCCACCAGAGCCTGTGTAAGGCCCTCAGCCGCCGGTTGGGCCCCTGAGACCGGTTTAGGGGCCCTTAAAGGCCAGTGGAGGGCCCTCAGAGGTCAACGTGGGTCCTCAGCGGTCAATGTGGGCGCTTGACCGCCACTGAAGGGCCCTCAGAGGTGAGTGTAGGACCCTCAAAGACCGGTATGGGAGCTGTTAATAGCTGGCGTGGGTTTCTCGAGCCTCGTGACAATCGAATACGGGCCAGGGCCCCATACGCCCATGGGGGCCCATCGGTTGTTTGGGGGGGGGGCCAAATGATATGATGGCCCCCCCTGATTTGCCTTTGGGGGGGGGGGGCATGGCCCTGATGCCCCCCCCCCCTGCGACCGCCACTGTCCATATACCTACTTACTAACCAGCATGTCCATTAGATGTCATTTTATCGTTCCCTTCCACTGAACACGATTGTCATCAACAAACATATGAATAATATAGGAAATGTCTAACTAGAAAAATCCCGTAAGGCTGTTTTACTAGCAGACCCGTCCTGGATTTTGAACGGGAGACGAACATTAGCTGGACTAATTGGCATTCCGTAGGCATTATCCTGATAGTTTGAGTTTTATGACAACGCTGCACCATATCCCGGCAGTTGCTGGGGTATTTCGCCACCCACCGTTTGCTGGGGGGGGGGGGCGTTAAACGCCCCCAGCCGATAACTCGAGAACCAATAGGCGCAGCGAAACGCACGAGGCGGCAAACGAAAGAACGCGACGAGACGCTTCAGATGAGTACTTTAAAGTTGAATTTTGAGGTCACAGGTGGGGTCAAGGTCAGGTCAAACACCTGAAATCGGGCTTTCAGTAGCATGGACTTCAGGACTTTGCAATTGGCGCCTCTCGTTATAAACTCTGTCAAAACGGTGCACAATCCATCATATAAGGCCTACAAGAGTGTCAGCGCCATGTAGAGGTCAGTCAAGCATAGGTCAGGGTCAAGGTCAGGTCAACCGGGTAGGCAAATATCCCCGAAAATCAAAACTGATATTCGCAGCCTTTGACACATGTTTTATGGGTAATTTGGGGCGTAGAACACGATGGTGACATTCATTTTATCATATGTGTACCTGTTTGGCTCAAAAAGTTAAATTTAAAAAATGCATGTATCATGGTGGTGAAGTAGTCACGAGAAATTGCCGAGATTCAGTTCAAGATTTTGGAAAATGCGGAACGATAATCAATAATCGAAGATAGCCATTTGATTGTTCATGGTATTGGCAGTCTAATGGCGTTTACAGCATGTCTGTATGTCTATTCTGTGATTTTATAGAATTTTTTGAACATGTGCCGTTTTTGGTCGAAAACTCAGAAATCATGACGTCACTAAAACCTCGATATCTCAAAAAATTTCCGATCGATTTTTTTGAAACTTTGTCACAATAAACTTCAATCAATTCTCTACAGGTACCCAAAATTTGGCGCGCCTGCGGCGCGCAGTTTTTATGCTATGGCCCGGCGAAAAAAGTGGGGGCGTTTAACGCCCCCCCCCCCAGCAACTCGCGGGATATTATTGGGTAGCAGCCCGTTGGTGTTAATTGAAATAAACTATAAACAATAAAGAATACCTACAGGTTCGATGCAAAATGGAGATCGATTGCAAATTAGAAAGCACCTACACAGTACCTATAAATGGAAAAATCATAAAGGATGGTGAATAACCTTTTAAACCTCGCCGGTTCTGTTGGTTTTCTGCATACGCGTCGGCCGATGGGGGGGGGGGGGATCCTCCCATCTCGCCTTTTCGCCCCTGATGAAGCTAGAGAGTTGCGGAAAAAACGAGCGCAACGACTGGTACCCGATTTTAATGTCTCAGGTCAACTGATGACCCATGAGGTCAGGTCAAGTGGCCCAAGGCACGACTTCGATTTTTTTATAAATAACTTCTAAAAACGGTCGCAGAGCCGCGATTTTGGCATCATCGTGTTTGCTTCGCTAAGGCGCGTCGAATGGTATACTTTTTGTTCGAGTGAGGTCAAATTGAGGTGTTAGACTCGGGTCAAGGTCAGGTCAGAATTGACCTGATGTCATAAATGACGTCACGCAAGGTCAACAATGCAAACGTGAAGCATTGATCCTTGCAAGGAGTGCATGAAATCACGATTCCGTGTGCTTGAGATAGTTTGAGATCGTTCCCGGTGCCAAAAAAGCAATTTCATTTTCCCCATTGGCTTATAATGGTGAGTTCACGTGACCGACCTGACCTTATGTGACCTTTAGGAAAAATCCGAGATAAGCAGTTTAAATATCATATGACCATTCCTCGTAAAATATTAATTGCCAAAAAGGATATAATGATCGATAGGTATTTATATTTCGATCACAGATCTTCTTCAGAATTGCTAACAACAGACAATAACTTGTTGTTGACAGAATTGTTATCAATTCTAAAGAAGAGGCTGTGATCGAAATATCAATATCATATCCTTTTTGGCAATTCATATTTTATGAGGAAAGGGCATACGATACTAAGGTCATAGTGATCATAATAAGGTCATAAAAGGTCATATGATCATATGGTCACTGCTTATATACCAATGTTCCTCGCACGTTTAAAAAGTAATATTTCTGTAGTTATCACTTATCGGTGTATGTATTCCCTCCACGTGCACACCGCACGAACCTCTTGCCAGACGGACTCCTCTCCACCGGAAGGTGGTGAGCAGACATGTGCATGGATCAGAGTGATGGATCTATGATCTCAGTAGATCTCGAAGCAAAGTACAGGTTGGGATCTATGATCCCACCGGATCCGGCGTGAAAAATACATCTTGATCTATGATCTCATATGATCTGACGGTAAATTAAGAACATGGATCATGATCTGAGTGGATCCCAACATGCACCACATTTGAAACCATGTTTTAACCCGGCAGGCGGTGGGACTCCCAGCCACCTTCCGCGCGGTGGGGGAGGGGGCATTTTTTTGCCCCCCCCCCTCGTATCTCCGAAACTACTGGACGGATCCGAAAATGCAAACGGCGTTCGATAGCCCTGTCAAATTTGTCGAGGGAAACCAAATTTCATTAACCTCGGGGTCACCGATGACGTCACAGGTCAGGTCAAAGATAAAATGTTTCACCGTTCGCGGGGCTTCTAGGGAAAGCGCTATAACACCGAGTAAAACGCATTTTGTCGAAAATCAGCGATAAGGCGTCAGTTGTCTAGTACATATGTTGCTATTAGAGGTCACTGGTCATACCAGGTCAGGTCACAGGTCAGGTCACCAAAGGTCACCAAGGGTCACCACATGAACCCAACTTTACTAAGGTTGTGCGATGCATGTTTTATGGCCAGTTTTTCATTTCCAACTCAATGGTATTGGTTATAAGACCATCAGGTACGGTTTAGGTCACTTTCTGGTGGAGGTCAGGTCAAGGTCAGGTCAAGAAAGGTCAAATTTCAGTTGATATTTTTGCATAAAATGGGTATCGATTCGATGCAGCTTGTCACGGGGAGTCTAATGGTGGTCTTTGTTTTGCGCTACGAGGTCTAGAATTGCTAAAAATTGAGTTTGAAAATTTAACGTCATCAATTTTGAAGTTTTTTTTCGCTATAACTTGGCCAAAAAAAGAGGTATTGATCTCAAATTTGGTATGTAGATAGAAAGCGGTAAGGACTATCACATATATTCCGGTTTTTTCGAAATTCAAAAAACGTTTTGGATTTTTCGGCTTTTATATTCAAAAAATCTATTTTTTTTATTTTTGGGGGTCAAAATCCAAAACATTAGAAAAACCGAAATGGCAGTTTTATAGTTCTTTAAATTCCACACCTTTTATGTGTGGAACATTTTTCTGTATCTCTAAAGCTGTAGGCCTGACAGCTCTTCCCGCGAAACCTTTTTTTGGGCCGAAAATGGCAAAAATGACGTCACTCTGACGTCATTAGCGGCCAACCTATCATAGCCTTTGGAAAAATTGTTGGTCACCATGTGCGCCAGGTACTCCCGGGAGGGTACTGAAAGTTTGGTGACGATCGGCGCAGCGGTTCTTGATATATATCGAAAAAAACTAAAGGGGGGGGGGGCAGAAAATGCCCCCCCCCCCACCGCCTGGAAGGTGAAAGGGTTTCTTTCTATGCCAATAACTGACACAAAACTATGGATTATGACGTGCGATCACATAAAATCACTAAAACAGAACGTTTGTGAGTTGAAACAAGTGCTTTTTTGGGATATATGTGTTGACAAAAAATAAGTGAGGATCTATGATCTCACTGGATCTCAAGCAAAAAATGAGACTCGGATCTGTGATCCCGACGGATCTCTCGATAACTTACAGAGCTGGATCTATGATCCCGTCGGATCCGAGATCAGGATCCGTGGGATATCCCAGATCCATTTTCTCGGATCCATGCACATGTCTGGTGGTGAGGAGGGCCCATCACGACAGCGTGGTCACTGGTCGCTGGTCACTTACCAGCTCCACAGGTAGCGGAAGTTTCGGCGTCCTCAGGGAGTGGCTGCAGGCCCGGGGACAGCCTTCCCCTCCCCCCCCCCCCCCCAGCAAGACGCTACATTCTTCAGGCCGGCGCGGTGGCGTCCCATCGGCCGCCGGCCAGCCGGCCTCCCCCTTAACCCACTCACTCACATACAACACCTCCCCCAGCCCCCTGTTTCTCGAGAAACATAGGAAACATGCTTATAGTCTGACAAACCTAAGAAACAATGGAGCGCAACCGCAATTAATCCACGTGCATTCATATTGCCTCAAATATATCCGTGAACATTCCTCTCACAACTTTTCACATGAATTTTCTGCGAACCAAGCATTTCTGCGAACCAAGCATTAAGCAAGCATTTGCAGTGATTAAACGCGTGCAACGTAATTCCGGTGTTTTAGCTCCCTTATTTCTTAGGGTTGTCAGACTTATAGCTGTGTATGTATATAGGTACTATGTATGTAGGTAGGTACTCCAGCAGCAGTCACGAACGAATATGGCTGGTCTTGCATAACAATCGCGCTATTTCAACCCCAAACAACACCATCGCCCATCCGGCACGACCCACGCGCACGGCCGTGCTGGGCCGGTCATCGGTCGGCAAACAGACCTGCACTGGGCACCGGGAGGTCACGGCCGGGCCTGACAGGCACACCGGCCGCCCGGGCCGTGGCCGCGCTCCGACATGGAAATACGCTAAACCACGGACCAGGGCCCAAGCATACCAAATGCCGTGAATGCGCATTCACGAGTTTGGTAACATTCAGAGCTATTCCACATTCACTTATTTATTCGTTCAGGCAACATTCATAATCATTCACGCTTTCAAAATCATTGAAAAAGATTAGCTGGATGTAAATAAAAAGGATATCTTTGATATCAGTGCCGTAAACCCCGGCCAGTGCGGCCAAATCCTATTTACGGCATTGGCAAGATTGGGCCCAGGCTCTACCAGCTGTCACCGGCCAGTCTAGTAATGTCAATTACAGAAAATCGGAATACCGATACCAAACCAAATACAAACGAAAACCGTGGGGAAATACCGAAACCGAACCAACTTTGAAAGATGAGGGAAATACCAACTTTTTACCAATTTCTTAGCCTCTTATACATTAGTAAGGGTTCATAGTACCAACAAAATACCAAACACATTAGGATTGAAATACCAAATACCAAGTTGGTATCGGTTTGGTATCGGTATACCAAAAAGTTGGTACCTATCCGAGTGACATCTCTACCGGCCACATATGCCACGAAACTACCAGCAACGCCGCACGGCGTGCACAAAACACTCCCGTATGTCAGGGGCGCGACGAGCCACGACCAGCCACGTAAAACAAGCACACACACACCCTGTTACTTGACCTAAACCTCCTCTGGATCCGCCACTGATTTTGCAAGGAGAAGGCTCTTCGCTTCCTATGAAAGGCACATTGCTGCTCGAAAAACGTCCACGTTAGGCACGCAATGATTTCATCAGCATTTTTACAAGTTCTCAAAAAAGCGCTGAGCGTGCAATTGGGTCTGAGTTTGCGGTTTTCTATTGCGGTTTGACCTCTGCATACACATGACTCTATGGCTCGCCCACTCTCTTCGACAAACGCCTCATCGACATAATCCCAACGCACTGACCTATAATCGCCGCCCTTGACCCTCTGAACGTCATGCGTCAGACGGCTCATCCCGCCGCCCAAAGTCCCTATTCCTGACGCTCATATGTCACCCTCTGAGCGTCACGCGACGCTCATCTGTCGCTCCCTGCGCGTCACGCTGTCACGTGACGGCAGGACCCGGTACTAGCTGTGACGCGGGTGACGTGACGAGTTGGTGACGGCTGTGACCTCTGGTGGCCTCGGACGGGCCGGCCAGACACGACAGTTGTCACCGACTGGTCCCGGCTAGCGACACCACACAGCCACCATCAACGAGCGGCAACAGCGAGAGGCAACAGCGAGAGGTAACAGGGAGAGGCCTCCGCAGCGAGAGGCGACAGAGAGCGGCATCGGCAAGCTGCCTCTGCTGGACCCTCCGCGAGAGAGGTTAGTCAGCTTGACGTCGCTACAGTGTTACCATGTTCTACGCGCGTCAGCTCTTCCTCATGTTGGTGCTGCTAGATGTGTTGCTGTCACCTGGATCGTCCCAAAGCTGCGTCTCAAGAGCTCTCGGTCGAAGATTCCCGAGCGGAGCAAGATGGACGGAGCCAGGGTGCACGCAGATGTCCTGTCGGAGAGGGCTGGTGCAGGGTAGGGGGTGTGCTATCGCCTCGTATCCACCAGGATCAGGATGTGTGAAAGTGCAGGGAGAGCCCGACGCTGAGTATCCCGATTGCTGTGATCGAGTGAAATGCCCGCGTCCCGATCAGTGCTTCTCGATCCGACTCAACAAAACCTTCGACGATGGTGAAGAATGGACTGAGAGACCGTGTGCGCTGTATACGTGCAAGCGAGGGACCAGTGAGGGCCAGGGGTGCCCGATGTACCACGTCCGTCCCGGGTGTAAGACAGAGAAAGGTACACCGGGGACCGCCTACCCACAGTGCTGCGATAAACAGTCCTGCCCTGCGCCAGATCAGTGCTACTCGCAACGTCTCGACAAGGTCTTCGACAACGGGGAGGAGTGGACTGAACCTCCCTGCCAGCTGTACAAGTGCAACAACGGGTACGCGGAGGGAATTCAGTGCCCCATCTACCAATACAGCCGCTGTGTGAGAAAAGAGGGAACTCCTGGAGCGAAATACCCCAACTGCTGTGCTGCCATCTCTTGTCCAAAACCCGACCAATGCTACTCAGATCGTCTCAAGAAGATATTCAACAACAACCAAACATGGACGGAGCCGTCGTGTGGAAGATTCCGCTGTCACAATGGACGAACTGAGGTCACCAGTTGTCCTGACCTCACCATAGGTCGGGGGTGCGTCAAACTGGATGGCTCCCCCGACGCACCCTATCCGGCCTGCTGCCCGACCGTGTCTTGTCCCCGGACAGACCAATGTCACTCAGACCGTCTCGGTAAGACCTACGACTCGGGTCAAACCTGGACCGAACCCCCGTGTGTGGGTTTCACGTGCGCCAACGGTACCTCCAACCAACGAGACTGCCCTGCCGTGAGGGTCACTCCAGGATGTGTGAAAGAATCCGGTACCACAGGAGCTCAATTTCCATCTTGCTGTCCTAAGGTAACCTGCCGTTCCGCTGGTCAGTGCTACTCCGCATCTCTCCGTAAAACCTTCAACGACGGAGACACCTGGACCGAACATCCTTGCGCATCATACACATGTAACAATGGCACCACCAAGCTGAAAACCTGCCCCGTCGCCGTACGCTGGGACGGGTGCGAGCTCGTCAAAGGAAAAGTCAACGCGTCCTTCCCCGAATGTTGCGACAAACAGAAATGTCCCGACAGTAGCCAGTGCTTCTCAAGAGTTCTGCGTAAAACGTTCGACGACGGGGAAAAGTGGACGGAACCACCGTGCCTGGAGAAGACCTGCAGCGGGGGCTTCATCAACTCCAAGGAGTGTCCCTGGAGCGCAGGGTTCGGATGCAAGAGAGAGCCGGGTACGCCGGGCGCTAAATATCCAAAGTGTTGTGACAAGTTTAAGTGCGACGACTTCGCCTCACTCGATATCTAAGCGAGTGTTCAGAGGTGTTCCTTTGTTAAAGCTAATACAGACAATAGACAATAATGCTGAAAATTTTCCAGGATATTTTCAAGAAAGGTAGAGTAAGCTAGACATTGGCGCTAAATATGTAATTGTGAAAAGCATATCGCATCGCTGACCAAAAGCTTTTTTATTGATAATCGTTTCGCCCATTCAAACAGTGTAAGGGTTCATTACTTCATTTAGTTCGTTATGCAACGGTCGTGATGCCGTAATAGCCAAAAGAACAATAGCAACAAAGTGTTTATTAAATCACACAACAGCACTTGGAATACAGCCAATATCCGTATATCCACATTTACTTAATATGGACCAGTCATCGTGCATGTAATATTGAAGAAATCCCAGTGTAGGTATTAAAGAAATGTATTAAATCCTGCTGTGTGCTCAGAAACTGCACATTATAATTAATATCACACGAATTTACACTGCGGATCATTATATCCGCAGTGTAATGTATTTCAGTATTTCCTCGCATAGGTACTGAACGGCTCTGGGAAAGAAAAATGGAAACCGAGGTCTTTAACTGAACGGCTCTGGGAGAGAAAAACGGAAACCGAGGTCTTAAACTGAACGATATTTCCCATACGTCGTTTAATATCTATTCAGAAACTCACAATTAAATTATTGAAATCGCCTTTTTTAAGATTTTTATAAAAAATCACCAGAACTGTAAGTCATCAACCCGTGCCGGAAAACAGTGCAGGAAAGATCACGTGCAAATGTTTACCGCACGGCTAGGATAATGCTAGAGGGATATCTCGGCGTATGGGAATCAACACATATTTCTGAATGTTTCTAAAATTCAGAAAACAGAACTGACATTGAGCAGAGCAAAGGTTTCTAATCATTTTTTTCATTTTTTTTTTAATCATTGATTAGCAAAGGTTTCTAATCATTTTTTTTTTGCGTTTTATCTCTTTTAAAATGAATTCAAAAGTTTAGGCCATACATGCACTTATATGTCACAGTTTCTAATCATCCAAGCGCTGAACAGTAAGATACGATCTGACACCCTAAATGACCCTAGCCCCACGTCCGATGCAGTTCGGCACTCCGGAAACATTTTAAACTGCGCCTCTGCGGCATTTACCATTAATGACCACGGTCACTTGTAAGTTATAAGCAGCCCGTAAAGCGAGCCAAATGTCACTCTAAACGTGGTTTGGGTCTCATAAAGCCCATTATGGATACAAACTCGGTGCAGACTGCCACTTTCATAAATCATCAGAGCCTTTCTCTTGACCTTGACTCGGCTCTATGATATGAGTATTTCATGTTTTAAATACCCAACATGAGCTAATGATGAGTCAAACTACACAACTGCATCAAAAGAATGCATTTATGCATGCCCACCCCACAGTGCAACATAAACAAATAAAACTCGCAATATGTGAGTGCGTGTTTCATCTAGATAATAGATATAATCGGCAGCTAAGAACTCTCCCATTTAGTTGCAAACTATCCGCCAAAAGTAGGCATCAGTCAGCCGAGCCAAATGCAAAAAAAAAATATTTAGTCCGCCAATTTCAAACTATTGGGAACTTTTTCCCCATTTCTTTTTTACTCGGATGCGAGTTCAGCTAAAAAGGAAAAGCCAGTAAGAAATTGAAAAACGGGCGCCACGGGACGCAGGGCGACGCGTGCTGTAAGTGCGGTTCACTCAGTTTGAGTAAACGTCAGTCGACGCTCCACTCCACCCCAATGCACGTATAGACACTATGTGATTACGTATGCATGCACTAACCTAGAAGTCCGTCAGGGGCACGCCAAAATGACTGTAGAGCCATTTCATTTCGGACACCTTATCACCACGTGCGGAAACTGCTGTTAATGACCACTCAGACTCAGTCCTGCTTTACATCCAGCGTTCCCTAAATGCTGTCATGACGGTACGTGGTAGGACCGCAGGCACCGCGCCCTGATGGCTTTCCGTAGTGCGCGCTCCTCAGTTCGCAGGACCATGTCTTGAATCCTCGAGCTGGAAAATCACTTACATAAGACAAGACAAAGTATAACCCATTCTTTGTTCCACTTTGATATGTGGCCATTTTAGAGCCATTCCTTGCTAGGGCAATCCTAGCAAGGAATAGCAAATCCCTACAAACAACTTCTAAATACCGTTAAGTGGGGCTATTTGATGTCATTACATAACTGCCTCAAATAGCCCCATTTAACAGTATTTATAAGCTTAGTAAAATCGCTGGAAAATGAAAACCGCTTGATATTTTTTTGTCATTTTTGCTCAAGGTGATGGGAAATCGAGCGATGAATGCCATGGCTAACGCTTTTGAAAATTTTGAGAAGTTTTGAAAGAATTTTGACATTAAATCAGAAATACAGAAAAACGCACAAATTAAGTTGCACGGAAAGTACCCCTATCGGCAGCTTAACCCTCGCACGACCAGGCCATTTCTCATAACACGAACGACCAGGGGGGGGGGGTTGTTACGACCCCCCCCCCTGGCGTTTCGAAACGGAAGGTCGTAGAGCTTAGCGGAAAAAACCAACGGATTGCTCTCAACGAGATCTCGCGATTGGTGGTATATTTTTTGGTCCTAGGTCAACATTTGACCTACTTTTGACCGGTCAAAGGTCAAATTTTCGGAAAAATAGACTTTTTCAACTTTCGGCGGCGATTGCGGCAAAACGGTGGGAGATATCGACTTCAAACCTTCACTATCGTGTTCCTTGATCAATTCTCTATCGTTTGGTATGTATTTCGTTTCCCTAGCTCTAAAAATGGCGCGTTGGGAGCGCCGGAAGTCGGCAAGGTCACAGTCGGCGGCAGAAATTCGAAAAATCAAAATTTAAATTTTTGAAATCTGATTGTATTTTTGGATTTGGGAGGTCCATTTGCTCCCTATAGAAGCTAATATTGCTGCATATTCCCATTGAGGTGACAAGAATTAGCAAAATAGTGGTTCGGGCGCTTTTCAAAAATAGTACCGGACGCTGTTCCTCTTGTGACGTCATAGCTCCGTGACCTGACCTGACCCGGTCAAATTTCTTATACCATATGATAGCCAATACTTGCCCCAACATGCATGGGAAGTTTCATCACGATCCATCAACCGATGTTCGTACCACCGGCAGGAAACCTCGGGCGTTGGCACTCAGTTTGTGAAAATCCGGCCGGAGGCTGTACCTCTTATGACGTCATAACTCCGTGACCTGACATGACCCGATCAATTTTTTTCGGCAAAAGATGCGCAAAGGTTGCCCCAAAGGGTATTGAAAATTTCAGCCCGCTACGACAAGCCGTTTAGCGTGCACTTCGAAAAAACCTCAGGGGGGGGGGTTGATACAACCCCCCCCCCCCCCCTAGGCGTTCTAGGGTTAAAATGGATGAAGTTTTAAAAACTTCGCCACTGAATCTATCGTAACTATCGTCATACCTATAGGCTAAGCACATTTTTTTTTCATGAAGACATTTTATATTGTTAACGGTAGTGCCGATTGTGTAACCTATTGTCTCAGAATCCCGATGATGCCCATTGCCCACCTTGTCAAACCTCAACGTATGTATGCCAAATACAGTTGATGATTGTGATAGCAAGGCCCTAAAAACAGCTGATACGATGCACCCGAGAAGACTTACCGCAATCTACCTAAAGTGCATCAAACGTTCAACATAAGTTACACCGGTGATTCGGCCGTGGTCACCAAATGTGCAGTGGGTTCATGGTACTTTTGGCAGCAAGCAATATTTACATATCGTAACTTTATGACATTCCACCTTTTGACAAAATTAGTTACCCTTATGATACGTGCATAAAATGTTTTTTTTTTTTCAAACCGTCTCCTAGGGACACTCTGGTCTCAGGCAGTTCCCCAGCTGACAGAGTGGATACATATTATCCCCACACGGCCGGTCATTCCACTCATCATACGCTATCATCCCGACGCAGTGCTCAGCACCCAGCCAGTTATCTGGTTCATCAGGCCGCCAGCGTACACCCGTAGAGGCGTACGTACCGCACCCATCCGCCGCCAAAAACTCCCCTTCTACCCTCCTATCGGAGTAACCCAGCCAGGCCCACTGCCCGGCGCGGAGAGTAAACGCGCACTGGTTCTCCTCGTCGGTGTGAGGGGTGAAGAGGTGGGCGTTGATCTCTGAGCAAAGCCTCTCGGCGGTGGAGTAGTTTGCAGTCTGGTTCAGTCGGGTTACGCAGCGGCCGGCACAGCGGCTGAAGCCGACCGGACAGGCACATCGGTAGGTAGGAATATCTGCGGAGAAAGAGAGAGAAAACGGGTGCTTGAAATACACACGGGAGAGAGAGAGAGAGAGAGAGAGAGAGAGAGAGAGAGAGAGAGAGAGAGAGAGAGAGAGAGAGAGAGAGAGAGAGAGAGAGAGAGAGAGAGAGAGAGAGAGAGAGAGAGAGAGAGAGAGAGAAACGACAGACAGAATACGGATGGAAGCTTTGAAATACTTACAAAGGTGACCCACGAAATACAATGTAATAGATTTGTGAAATGGATGTTGGACCAGCCATTGAAAGTTAATTGTGTTTCTTGCTACAGATACCTAGATATAACGAGTGTTATGCTAAAACGGGAAGCCTCAGTTCCCGGGAGGGAGGATTTGGATCGCATACTGCCGCTTCCGGTACCTAGGACTTAGCGACTGACATCCGGTATACGCGCACTGCTTTGAGTTCAGCGGTTTGCCGTAGGCTAGCATATTATTCAGTCATCAAAAATTGTTTCTGCGCTTTAAAGTGTGACAATATGACGTTTAACTAAATAACAACCGGTCCATTCAACTTTTAGTAGCATGCATTTAAAATCATGATGCCTTGTCATGAACTGGTATTGCATGCAGTTTGTAGCTGGTGTAATATAGGTACTTATTCCAATGTCATTCCACGTGAAAATACGTTTGATGTTTCATTTCTGGAAACGAAATGCTATAAGGACTCAGGTGAATATATATTATCAAGAAAGCAATTGCAGCACCGTCCAAGTTCAAATTACCTGCGAATGCTCTCAATTGTCTTGGGATTCCATTGGTGCTGTGGTCATTAACCTTCGCCCCAGTGGGGGGGGGCATATGTTACCACCCTGTCGCGTTTTTTGCGTGTGAATAAAAAACCGCGGCGCGTAGCGCCGCGCCGCTTGGGGTAGCTTTTGGTACATCAATTTTGGACAATGTGTGAAATTTTTGACCCCAGGTCATGTCAGGTCAGGTCAACAGGTCAAGTTAACTGACCAAGCCTAAAAAAAAGTTTGCAATCATGTCCAGCCTGCAGTGTTTGTCAGAAAGGTTTTAAACTTGGTGGATTGCATGCTGTTATGGGCGCCTACAATTTGTATATCTCGGATTTTTTATATCCGTGACCTAAGGTCAGGTCAGTGGCGTGACCTTTCCATTACAAGTCAATGGAGAAAAATGAAAATGCCTCTAGATCCGTGTGTACGCATCGGAACAGTCCAAATATTTCAGAATTGCAATGATTTAGTCCACTCGTAATGATCAAGGTGTCATTTTTACTGATAGCCTCTAGACAGGTCATCCGAGGTCACTTGAGGCTACAAACAGTTTTTTGCCAATAACTCGCGATTGGAAAGAGATAGAACGCTGGGGATGGTCTCATTGTGTTTGTCTTGTTGAGACGCATCGACTGATATGCAACATGACCTTTTCCGGTAAGGTCATGACCTTGACCTGAGGTCAAATTTTCAAGTTGACCTTTCAAGGTCAAATTATAGTTCATTCGACGCGTCTCGGCGAGGGGAACACGATTCTGGCAATAGAAATGTCGTGGCTTTTTGTAGTCGAAAGTTATTGTTGAAAAACACTTTTCGTAAAAACAGCTATTTTTGGAGTTTTTGCCCTCTGGAGGCTAAACCGTTGACCTGAGGTTAATATTGATAATGACCTTTTCAAAAGAAGAGTTTAAAAGCTATCGTTTGTTGTTCCATGCGTTTTTCTAGCTACCATAGTTCCTGAGATAGCGGCATGTTTTCTGAAAAATATAATGACAATTTGCAAATTTTGACCTTTGATGACCTCTGGTGACCCCAATATTGCTCTAAGGTGAAAAATGACCGAAATACTTTCAAACGTACGCATTGAGAGCTATCGACTGCTTTTTACCGCGTCTTTCTAGCCTTCTTAGTTTTTGAGTTAGAGGTGGGTGGTAACATATGCCCCCCCTCACTAGGGCGAAGTTGGCTGAGACCGCCACTGGGGCGCGGGTTAATAGTTAAGCGCAGGACAAACATGCAAGAGAAAGTATGTCCAATCAAAACTCATACCTTCAGTCGGGCCAATTTTTATTCTGTGTTAAATATTCCTAGAGGCATTGTCCCTAGAGGCAAAGACTAATGGAATCATCTAAAAGAAAGCACGCATCGCCGGGAACATGGTAATTGGCATAGAGTCGTTAACATGCGGCAGGTTCCGCCCATCTCAGCCATAGTGGTGGAAAACCTTGAGAAATGGATTAGCTATAATTCATGGCTCCTTCCGACAAACTGCTGTAAGATAAGAATAGAAACTTATGTGACGGTCTTTATAGTCTGTTCCATATCAAGCTTACAGTCGGAGTTTCTCCGGCAGATCGCTCCTCCGCTCAAGAATTTGCGTCATAATGTAAGAGCTGTATATCTGTTTTAGTGCTTGTTGAGGATCATTAAATGTAAAAATCAAGTACTTCTTTGTTATCGTGACCTTTCCTCCTTTCCCAAGATATATGCTGAGATAAAATATGTTTTTATGCTTAACCCGCGCCCGGCTGGGGGTCCTGGATTTCCACGCCCTGCTGGGGGGGGGGGGTGTTTGAACACCCCCCCCCCCTTGTAACTCGGCTCCTGGGCCACGTAGCGATACGCGGAAGGCGGCGTTCGAAAGAGCGTAAAAAATAATGACGAAATCACTTCGGTCAATTTTTTGGTCAGGTCAAAGGTAAGGTCACGAGAGGTCATTGAAGGCAAAATTTCGCCGATTTCCAGGTCGAATGTCGAAAATTTCCAAGAAGCCAACGCATAACTCGAGAACCAATAGCGCTACAGCGCCGCGGAAAAGCGCATTTGATAGCCCTATTAAAGCCCTTTCTGAGTAATTCTCTCAGATTTGACCTAACTTCAACGGTTTTGCCTGCAGGGGGCAACTGCAAAAATAGCGGATTTTTTCGGAAACAGTTTTTCTGCAATAACTTTTGACCCAAGCCTTGTACGAGCTTACCTTTACCGGCATTGTGTTCCTCTCGTCAAGACGCATCGAATGAACTATAAGTTGACCTTGAAAGGTCAATTTGAAAATTTGACCTCAGGTCAAGGTCATGACCTGACCGGAAAGGGTCATGTTGCAGATCAGTCGATCCGTATCGTCGAGCTGAACACATCTAAGGCGTTTTTATCGCTCTAGCATGCCTCTATCAAAAGTTATTTGCGAAAAACTGTTAGATACCTACCATTCGTGACCTAAGATGACCTCAGGGCATAAAAAAGGGTCACGGACACCATTTTCATGTTCAGTGTGTCTAAACCACTTGTAATTCGGTGTTTGGGAGTGTTTATAATGTCTTTTGTCCAAAAGAGGCGCATTTCAATTTTCTCCCTTTGACTTATAATGGGGAGGTCGCAAAATTGACCTGACCTTAGGTCATCGATATCAAAATTCTGAGATATACATTTTGTACATGCATTTGCTCTTAGCAATCGCTGAAAGTTTCAAAGCAATCGGTCACTCGGTGTAGCTATGACAGACATTGAAACTTTTTATGAGGTGAGGTCACTTCAAGTGACCTGGTGACCTGACCTTGAATGACCTTGGTCTGAAATTTTCACAACATGTGTAGCGTTTTTGAGATATTCGCGAAATATTACAAGGGGGGGGGGTGTATAAACACCCCCCCCCCCCCAGCAGGGCGCGGGTTAATATAAAAATATCAAAAACATGAAAAAACATTAGATTTAAAAAAATTGAAAATATTTTTATATTTTAAATTTATATTTGATAGTTTTATTTTGTGTTATGTTTTTTATTAATGATCATAAATTTATATTTTTTATTTTTTTATCCCAGCCAGCAATCCCACTCCGTTCCCGATCGGGATTTTCGGACTCAGCCCGCACCACCCCGATCGGGACCGGAGTGGGACGGGATTGGGAAATGAGACACTTTGTACGGGCTGGAACGGTCCGGATATCCCAACCTACCCCGCACGGCCGGTTGGGAGATCCCGCACGTATCCGGACCGCCTTATGACGTTTTAACAAGCGCTGAAATCCGATCCCGATCGGGATTCCCCAAATCTCCCCGCACAGCCGGCTCGGAAATCCCGCACGCATCCGGACCGCCTTATGGCATTTTAACAAGCGATGAACTCCGATCCCGATCGGGATGTCCCAACTCGGCCCGCACGGCCGGTTCGGGAATACCGCAGGCATCTGACATATTAACCGCAGTCTCATAACCGCAGATTGCTGTTATGCAGATGCGACCACTTTGCTTGCGCCACCGCAAGCCCCTCGCCTCTTCACTATTCTCCAATTCTACCTTTATACCTAATGCCTGCACGACAAAATGAATTACATTGGACACTGAAATATATTCACAAATTTACTGGTTGCACACAGGTCAAATTTTTACAAATTCACAGCCTGGCCAGCACATTCGTGGCGTCGGCCATCATCTTAGCGCCACTGCAACTTGCAAGGCGCTGGCACAGCGGGCTCACTTCCGGTGTTCACAGTCATTATAGCAGGCCTGCGCCTTGTTCGTGTCGGCTCCTCTGCGGACAGTGTGTCTGTCTGCCGTCACGGGCTTCAGAGAGCCACCGCGAAACTAGACGGCTGGCATCTGGTCGGGCGGTTCACCACTGTGCGAAGAGAGCATCTGAAAATGACCAAGAGGTAATTAATCAAAGTCTGGGACACACTAAAAATCACTAAAAAATAACCCACATCTGACATTTTACATGGTAGGTATGCCTGGTAATTCAGGTTTCAAACCTACAATGCAACCATTAACGACATTTGACAATGAGACCAAACATCTTCTGTCCATGATAACTGATCAAACATGCGACAGCACGAGTGTAATTCACATGCCGTACAACCACAACGAACATAACAATTTGTATTACCTATAGCTTTCCCGCTCCCTACATCACGGATGAAGTGTGCACTACATATACTCACCCTGTTCTCAAAGACGGACTGATTTCCCTGCAACGACAACAGTTGAACCGACCGCTTGCTAGAGCCAGTTCAAAAGCAATATCCTGAGGCAGCAGCTCAAGGGAGGGATCGACACTTGACCAACGCGGCAGCGAGACTGGCCGCTGCGCTCAGAGGACGCGTCTGCCTGCACGCGGCCCATCTGGTTGCTTTTCCAGGCTTTCTGGGCCACCGGATATGGTGCCCGAAGCGCCTTCTCAGATCGGTTGGGATAACAACGTAAATCACAAGCCTGTCTAAACATAGGATTCGATTGGGCTATCCGTATCGCGTCCCAACCGATTAAGCATGCGGTCCGGAAATCCCGAGTCGCCCCTACCGCCGGCCTCTGAGGTCCGGTATCGATTGGGACAACCCAAGCCTACCCAACCCGGTAGGGACAAGTCGGGACATCCGGAGCCTATCCCGACCGTCCCCAACCGCATCCCGGACGAATTGCTGGCTGGGATGTTGTATTTTATATTTTTATATTTTTTTTTTTTAAATATGAATATAGGTATTTTAATATTTTATATAAAAATATAAATATATCAAAAATAGGTATAAAAGATATTAAAAAAATTAACAATAAAACTTAAAAATATGTTCTTGGCTCAGCACATATTTTTGGAGCATATTTACGTCTGGACAACGAGTTGCGTTGGAGAGGCCGGAAATAGTGGCGATTTCAGGACCGCAAGAATGGACCGCCATTGGAATGATTCTTTTTTAAACCGTGCACTGTTTTCGGCCGGAATTTAATAGTTACTACAAAATATTTTGTAATTACGTTTCCACCAAGAGTGAATGCCATCAGGGCTAAATTTTTAATACTATTGCATTTTGTCAAGAAGCATATAGTGCTGTTATATTGCAGTTTTAGCATTGAAGGTGGATCAACGCAGGTTTCAACGCAGGTTACGAGCAAGCATTTGATCTTTCTTGTTTATAAGCAGTGGCTAAGAAAAGGTTGATCAATCCTGAAGTTCAGTCATCATACCTCAACTTGGCAGCAAGATCCCCCAAGGACAGCAACAGAGGATATATTGTATACATGTCCTGTAAATCAAAACAAACAAGCATTTGGTCTTTCTCGTATATAAGCAGTGGCTAAGAAAAGGTTGATCAATCCTGAAGTTCAGTCATCATACCTCAACTTGGCAGCAAGATCCCCCAAGGACAGAGGATATATTGTAAACCTGTCCTGTTAATCAAAACATTTTTGTGCCTTCAAAGGCTTAAGTTATCTGTGGTGTGTTCGGAGTTAGGCTATACGGCCGTTTTTGTTGTATGTTTATGTGGAGATTGAATATAACTGTGACCCTGTGCTTGTTTGTATACTTACAGTCAAACAGGGAACAGCACATTCACATAACATACTCATAGGCGCGGGAGCCGGGGGGGGGGGGCAGTGGGGGCGGTGCCCCCACAGCTTTGAGACGGAATACCACACTTTTTTTGCAAATGTTTTCTTTTTTTGTTGAAAAAGCCGAGAGGTGAAAAATAAGTGGCCTAAAACCGGTGAGAAAACTAGATTTGGGGGTACCCTAGGTTAATCTCTATTATGGTGTGCCCCCCAGTCGGAAAGTAGTTCCCGGGCCCCTGAACATACTCACCTAGCACCTAACTCATGGCTGTACCCTGCAGGATCTGTACTTGTTCATGTCTCGAGCATTAACAAAGCACTAAAGTAGCTTAGTAATCATTTCCCACATTTTCTGAGCATCTAACATGACATACAGCAGTGCAGAGCAGCTTCAGAGAAGAAACACTTTAAATGCACAGACTCACACCAGCCCAGCCACCCAATGAGCCAGTTCCTCAGTTGACTGTTTCCCTGCAGACACAGCTTGGCAATGTGAGCTAACTTTTGGCAAGTTGAAGGTTAGCAGGTAAGATTGAGTTAGGGTGAGTACCTACCTATAACTGGGTGCTACTGCCATGCAGGTCTTGGGTAGGCTGCAAATAGGTATGTGTGATGATTGAGGTTAGGTCAGCTGTCAGGTTAGTCAGGTTCAGGTATGCTCATTGCTCAGGACACATTTTTATGGACATTTGGCAAATTAAAAAACTAACAATCTGATCTAAGCTAACCCGACTAAACATACACAACTACTGACTATATAGGAACTGAGCACCTACCTACTTGTGCCTACATCTCATACCATGTCAATGTAGAGTTCCTTGGTGGAAGATTACCCTCAGTACTTTTTATCCCAGCCCTGTGAAGAAAACTAATACTTCTAAGCTCTGAGTCACTGCTGGCCATCCACAGGAAGAAAAGCTGAGACTGAGAGCTTTGCCATTGTATATTGGACCAATAATGACTATCACGAATGACTATGAACACATAATATGATCACATCGTTGCATGGATTGTCACATTGACAATTTTACTACAATCCTTTTTTCAAGAAATACAGTGATGATGATCAACATCAAAATCAACATAAAGTGGATTTAGTGACCCAAGCTTTCTCCTCCAGTAGCAATGGAATGATCGCATGTTTCATTTGCCAGACACTGAGTACCTGATGCACATTACAATCTGCATAGCATCTAACAGGGCCTCGGCTAAGGAATTTTGACTGGTGGGCCACTTGGGCAGCGACATGGACTGACCTTCGTAGCCATAACCCCCCCCCCCCCATTTTCGATTTCTCCCCAGATTTCGGCCACTTTATTCTGCAAAAAAAGTCAGGATGGCATTCAAATAATGTGTAAAAAACGGGGCTCGACCCCCCCCCCCGACTCTTCAGAGAGAGAGAGGAGAGAGTAGGGACCCACAACCCTCTCAGTGGTGATACTCCCGCGGTGCACATAAAATCGCACAAGCACGGAATATATAGTCTACGACATATCGTAGTAGGTACATATCGACATATCGACATGCCGTAGACTATATATTCCGTGGCACAAGTATGCACACAATATTGACACAGATTATAAAACTTTGGACGATAACTTACGGCCGTGAGTGGATCGCTCGCCGACTAGTCGGAGATTCGGAAGCGGTCGGATGGGATCGGGCGTTGTTGGGTGGATCGGGAGGAATTATGAACAGCACGAGTGCAACTTTATATATAAAATGGGTTGTAGCAGGAACCCAAAAGGGGGTTGTAGCAGCAACCCCAACATCTCTGAAAATGATCATTAAGCCTATTGGTGTCGCATGGAAAATAATTGACTCAAAAGCCCAAGCGCACTGCGCAACCCTGGTATTTTCTGTAAAAAAAAAAACTAAGTTATGTCCACGTTCACTTCTGGTGAACAGTGTCCCAAACTTCAGATTTCTCTTGGGTGTCTGAGTAGAAAATTCGAGCCACCCAAAATGCGAGAGTGGAAAATTATCCATTCTTATTCTTGAGTGTCATCTTCAGCCCAAATGAGAAAATTTTGGAATGCTGACTGTGGACGGTTCGAAATTCGTCCAACTGGTCAGGTGTGTGACTGCAAGCATCATACCGGTCGTGAAGACGCATAATATCGCTTGCAGACTTCAATCGGCTGGATGTCGCCGACACTACCTCTAGTTTGACTCTGGCTTATATCGTGTCTATCGGCGAGCCGTCTGAGATCGCACGCAGGCTTATCCCCGACCGTCTGAACTGGTCTGTTCTTTATTCGTAGTTTTTCTTGTAACCGACTGGTCTGCGGCAGATGCTTATGTGACTGCAACCACTCGATCGATCGGAAAGCTTGCAAGAACTCTCGCAGACCTCGATCGGCTGGAAGCCGCCGACACTATCTGTAATTGACAGAGGCAGACGTCTTTCGCGATTATTGCATACAATTTAAAGCCTCGGTCACACTTCACCGGATTGGACCAACGGACGAGAAACGGACGAGAACTGTCAGCGTCCGGTGATGTCCGTTTGTTTCCGTTGGACGTCCGTTTGTCATCCGTTAATATCCGTTCCATGTCCGGTGGTGTCCGGTTGAGCACACCGGACACCACCGGACATGGAACGGATATGAACGGATGAGAACACCGTTCCGTGCTTCTATCCTCAGGATACTGAAATCCTTCTCCTCCACGCCGCACCCCCCTCCGGGCTGGACAGGCAACTTTATCTCATGCGGGCTGCTCCCTTGGAGCGGCACCGCTGCTCCCGAGGGAGCGCACCCCGTAGCCGGGTGCAGTGAGTGCCTTGGGGCTGGGTGGCCTGTCCTCTGGACGGGCTCAGCCCCGGCGACTCACTAGGGTGCCTGCCCAGACCAATGTCTCCCCCTATATCCTATCATCCTCCCGGCTCTGAAATGGTCTCATTGGACCGAAAGGGCCTAACCCAACAAAACAAAACAAAAAAAGGACGTCCAACGGAAACGAACGGACGTCCCCCGGACATCACCGGACGCCGTCCGTTTCTCGTCCATTGGTCCAATCTGGTGAAAAGTGACCGAGGCTTAGTCCACTTAGTCCACTATAGTTCACTTTTTACCCCAAGAGGATATTGCAAACAATAGGACTAGGTTGAATTTTTTCACAAGAATATGTTTCACCGATGGCTACTTTACAGCCTGAAAATGTACGATAAGATCTGCTAATTCAATTTGAAACATGTGAAAATGTGGAAACTTAGATTTTTCGGAAAATTACTGGTGGGCCAAATCTTTGAGGCTGGTGGGCCATTTCGGGTCACTGGTGGGCCATTTGGCCCACCAGTTAACATGTTAGCCGAGGCCCTGGCATCTAAGCATAGTAAAACTGCCTAAGTCCATTCATTCTAGATTTTAACTTGATAGTTAGCACTAATTTATCTTGCTGTTGTAAGTTATCATTCAATATTCATACCAATACATCAATATGTGCTCAGTCAACATTTTCTGGCATGATCCTGCTCAGCATGCTCTTCAGTATTGCTCCAAGGTCTGCAATATTATAGCTTGTTTTTGGACAATAAGCTCTTTTAATTTTACTTTTTCTTGCTGATATATGAGCCCGATCAACTTGCGTTTATCAACCAAAATTTCATAACTTGTTCAACTTGATATTGATATTGCTCAGTAGTCAGGACCTCTGTCAGCCTCCTGGATACTTCAGATTGTTTTCAGTCAACATGCTTCTTATATATGATATAAGTCAATCTTAAGGGATTCAAAACATCCAACAAAACGACGTACAAGAGCAAGAAAACCACCAGATCAAGATAAACTAAAAAATGGCCTTGGAACAGAGCCAAGTGGTGCTCCATTTGTTTGTTTACAATGATTGTAGTGCTGATGTATTTTTAGGACTCTGAACGTCGGCTTATAAAAAAATGAAATGTTTTTACAAAAGTTATAAGGCAAGTAATATTTATCTGAAAGAACTAAAATATTCAAAAGCCAAACACTATGAAATACATGAATCGGAACGAAAAAGTAACCCAAAAATCCAGCCTAATCACCGGCTCCTAAAACTGCAACACAATCAGCACTCCCGCAACTCGTTGTCCAGACGTTAATATGCATTTTTGGAAAGGAGGTAAGGTCATGATAACAAAGAAGTACTTGATTTTTACATTAAAGGAAAAGGGCCACCTTTAACATGGGGATTGAAACTGAGATAGCCATCTTGTAGCCCGTGTCCGAAAACCTCTCTGTCTATCTCCTTACGGCCGATTTCGGCCTCCATTCGTAGTTATCGGCAATTTTAAAAGAAAATATGCCAGGAATGCGTTCTTATCCCAGGAATGCGTTCTTATCCGACAATACAGCCACCCGCGGCGAGGCTTTGGTTTTTAACCAATCAGCTTGCAGCAGTACTGATCAGGCACGGATCCCTGTACTAGCGAGCAGACCACGAGCAGTTGCGTTATTTTTCGTTGTCTGTTCTGGCAATCGGCCGGCGGATGAACATCCGCAATCGAATCTTGAAATCCGTCGCGCTGATTGGTGATGAGTTTCATGAGCTACTTTCATGAGGTCTATGAAAGTAAACCTATGCTATGCCCTGAACAGATGACATCTCGTTCGGTAGCCAATTGCTAAAATGCATTTTTATCTTACGCAAGGCAGTATACCATATTTTATACCGTGGCTCTGATCCGAAATCAGGGCATTTTTGTTCGAACAAATACCTATAATAACGATGAAGAAGTGCGTGATCCGCGGAGCAAACGACCTACGTCGGGTCGGGACTGATATGCGTGTGACTGTGCACAAGTAAGTACCTAGGTACCTAGGTAGTTACCTAAATTCTTATTTATTGCAATGGCTCTTCTATTACTTTTGTTTTCACAGAACTCTCCCCTGGATTAGCAAACCCTTTTGAACTGTTCAGGCTTTCACAACTGAAATGCCAGACTGGATAAAAAAACGCAAGTTATGCCGAATATGTCATGCGAAGTGGCGTGATTGCGGCATTGCCACGAAAATTTCATCGCACATCCAGCATAATTTTGCATGCGTCAAATTCAGCGCATGGTGGCAGCTGAATTTTTAGGCGCAGGGTGACCGCATGGCGCATAATGTTTATGCAAATGGCTGTCACCGAATTTTTTGACACGCTGTGGTCAATCTAGCAGCAGACTTGCCCTGCGGGCGCTTGCAGGTCTGAAGAGAGTCGGAACTTCCGGCCTGGGCCTTGTTTCACCTTAAGATTCTACAGTGTGCCACACAAATTGTGGTATTGGGTTTTCATGGGAACATTAACTAATTCAGACGCTCAGAAAGGGAAGAGCGTCTGACTCCGAGGCCCCGGAACGATCTGTCTGGTTGATATAGCCTTGGTCGGTAGATATGCACATGTGCTTTATGTAAAAGTGGCTTAATTTTGGTGCAAACAGGCACCCAACTTTCAGTGGAAATCATGCACTGGAATTTCAGCTCAAAATTGCTTGCTTCAAATTTTTGCGCATGAGGGGCTCACGGGCATCCGGCGTAGTGTATGGATGTTTTCCAGTCTGGCTGAAAGGCAGAACTCAGACACATTTATCCAGCCCTTCAAATCCCATTTCCTGGTTGTGGTAACACCTACCTTTCCATGGGGGTTTGGTTCATCTCTTGTCTACACAGTTTTCTTTCACTTATGTGCTGACAAGAAAAGGAAACTCACCAGAGCCCAGTTTCACCAAGTGCGGTAAACTCAATTTGGGGTAAACTACCAAACTACCCCACTACTTAACTACAAAAACTACCCCAAAATTAAGTTTACCGCACTTGGTGAAACTGGGCTCAGTGGAGCTATTCAGCTTAATACACAGAGTATGTGTTGCATGGACTAAGCATGTGTTGACCCTTTTTTACTTTTAGGTTCCCGCTAAAAAAAGAAGTACAGAGAAAAGTGGATGAGGGTGTGTGGCATGACCAATGAGCCAAGACCACATGACCACTTAAACTTAAAGGGACCCTCCCACCTTCAAAAAAGTTAATGAATTGGCATAAAAGTGATGTAGCGTGAATCACAAAGAGCGAAAATGAACATCTACCAAATTTTACCGGAAAATATTTAACCGTTTTCGAGATATAAGACTTTTATTTTTGTTTACTTTTTGGGAACTCCGCTGTTTCTATGACGTCACATAAAGGTTTTCTTTACGTCGGCATTTGGAAGCAATAATTTGGTATCAAAGTGCGACAAATATTGCGCGAATGATGCGTTTATCTTATCAAGGTCAATATATGATGGCCAACGAAGGATTCCAGGACAATTCTTCTTATGGCATTTTTTCGTATCGCAATTCTTCGTCTGCAAATCTTCGTCAGGGTATTTATTCGTATCGCATTACTTTGTCTCGCATCACTCATCAGTGTATATGAAAATCGGCTCGCATTTCTTCTTCAACGCAAATATATGCAAGAGTAAGCATTGATGGACAAATAAATGCACCGACGAAGATTTGTAGACGAAGAAATGCGGACGAAGAAATGTCATGCGAGGATTCGTTCGGGTACCATGACATTTATGTGATTTCAAAGTCAAGGTTCACACTTGACAGCTGATCTGCTAAATCAAGCCAAGAATCCAAACTATCAAAAAACTATAAATATTTGTTTGTCTGTCACAGAGGTCTCAAGCAATATAAGGTTGACATATGTTGAATCAAAAATCTACTGCCACAACTCACATCTCCTGCCTTAGTTTATCATTGTTGTTTTAACTTGCTTTCAAGAGAAACAGAAGCCAGTATCTGATATCACTTCAGATGATTGTTTCAAGATCTGAGTTCAAATGGAATTAAAAGCAAGATCAAGATGAAACAGGGATTATTGCTGTTAAAGTAGTTTGGCCATGATACAACAGGCACATAAATCATTAGCCAAATCAAATACTGGTTGGTTTGTCAAGATGTTTGTTGTCTGTCGTCTGTCGAGCTGCTATGAACACTGAACGCTCTCACTCTTACTTTAAAGAGAGTAGTTTAAGTTGAATGGTAGTGAGCTGTAATTAGACAAAGCAGCTATTCAGTGCTCACATCAAGCCAGGCTAGGAAATGGCATCAACTGTGGTGGGAGGAAGCAGGTTCGGCAGGCCTATGTTGTAAACTTCTGTTGTGTCTTGTGTTTGATTAACTGATGTTTTCTGCTCTGTTTTGTGCAGTGATAGTAGCAGGTAACTGCATGCTTGTCAAATTATGTGAATAAACGAATTCATAACATTGCATTTTTCTCTCCATGCAAGGAACAAGTAAGATGTTGTAGAAAATGTAATAGAGGGCTGCATTGCTGATTTCATGCACTTTATCAGAGCTTTATTTAGAATTGCTTTCCTGAAAGCTACACACAGGCCACAGCACTGAAATTCACAATGTCATAGCTTTTGGCAGAAAAAAAGACTTGCCTAGGTAAAATTGGCTGAAAGTATGGCAGAGCAGGTCTTGATGCGTATGCCCATCCGTGTGCTTGCCGAAGCCGAACTGACTGCAACACATTAACTCTGACCCACCATGGTGGCTGGCATATCCTGAACTTTCACCACTCTAAACAAGACAACTTTCAGCCCTCAGCATTGTATTAAAACACTGTACATGGCAGTTGACACTCAAAATTTGTTTCAGTGCCATCCACGGACAACATCAGTCGCCATTCACCAGGCCAGTAAAAACAGAATAGATAATAGCTTCAAAGTTCAAACCCATGTAGTCAGAGTTACTAGGTCTGCACCTCAAAACAAAATCCAGGTGACATTCACCACGCCAGTAAAAAAACAGGTAGGTACTTAGGTAACGTAACAGCTTCAAATCTGGTAACATGTTGGTCGGACTTAACACTACCATATGTACATGGAATAATATGATGCCAAACAATAGTGCAACCATTCTGGACAACAAAAGTGTATGATAAAATTAATTTAGAATACTTTGGCAGCATGATTTACGAGCACAGGCAGGTGTTACCTACCAGCCTTCTCAATGCTCGTAAAACCAACATTGTAGTTTTGATTTTACCTTACATGATAACACACTTGGCTGCAATGGCACATTTAATTTAACACTGTGAAAAGACCAGTTATAACCACTTCACAAGCACAATTGCACCTCATGCCGACATCCTTTTCCAAAGACAGTCAGCAGCGTCTTTCGTCAAAACTGGAAGATCAATCCCCTTTCAACTGTTAACATCAAAAATATTTCTTCATGGTGTGATCTCCTATGGAAACCTTGCGGGAAAAGAATTAATGTCAATTGTCAGCTCTTCAAATTTCTTTGGACTTAAACTTGCAGTACCATATCCAGTTTGCTTTGATATTTTGTTTTTCATTCAATGTTGAAGTTGAACACCAAGCTCCAGATATAGCAGGCAGCTTGATCATCTTCGGCCTTGGTATAATATCAGTCCAAGTTCCAGTGGTGGGTATCTTCTAATATTCAAATTAAAATGAAAAGCAATAGGCTTTCTCAGCGCCGACGGCGGATTTCACGTTGATAAAAAAGGGAGCTCAAGGTCAGCAAAACTCGGGTTCAAGGAATGGCGGGCGTTGAAATGACTGCTGACGTCATCAACAAACCGCTAATGGTTAAGAGATAGGGACTAAGCTGGTCCCACCCTGCAAGTAAAGGGAAGAAATTTCTTGAACACCATAAAGCTGCGGGGGTTGCAACCAGGATAAATGGTGGTTTCTGAGCCTGGCCGCAAACTTGGCTATCTCAACTCAAAACTAATGTTAAGGTGGGATGGTCCCTTTAAAGGGACCCTCCCACCTTCAAAAAAGTTAATGAATTGGCATAAAAGTGATGTAGCGTGAATCACAAAGAGCGAAAATGAACATCTACCAAATTTTACCGGAAAATATTTAACCGTTTTCGAGATATAAGACTTTTATTTTTGTTTACTTTTTGGGAACTCCGCTGTTTCTATGACGTCACATAAAGGTTTTCTTTACGTCGGCATTTGGAAGCAATAATTTGGTATCAAAGTGCGACAAATATTGCGCGAATGATGCGTTTATCTTATCAAGGTCAATATATGATGGCCAACGAAGGATTCCAGGACAATTCTTCTTATGGCATTTTTTCGTATCGCAATTCTTCGTCTGCAAATCTTCGTCAGGGTATTTATTCGTATCGCATTACTTTGTCTCGCATCACTCATCAGTGTATATGAAAATCGGCTCGCATTTCTTCTTCAACGCAAATATATGCAAGAGTAAGCATTGATGGACAAATAAATGCACCGACGAAGATTTGTAGACGAAGAAATGCGGACGAAGAAATGTCATGCGAGGATTCGTTCGGGTACCATGACATTTATGTGATTTCAAAGTCAAGGTTCACACTTGACAGCTGATCTGCTAAATCAAGCCAAGAATCCAAACTATCAAAAAACTATAAATATTTGTTTGTCTGTCACAGAGGTCTCAAGCAATATAAGGTTGACATATGTTGAATCAAAAATCTACTGCCACAACTCACATCTCCTGCCTTAGTTTATCATTGTTGTTTTAACTTGCTTTCAAGAGAAACAGAAGCCAGTATCTGATATCACTTCAGATGATTGTTTCAAGATCTGAGTTCAAATGGAATTAAAAGCAAGATCAAGATGAAACAGGGATTATTGCTGTTAAAGTAGTTTGGCCATGATACAACAGGCACATAAATCATTAGCCAAATCAAATACTGGTTGGTTTGTCAAGATGTTTGTTGTCTGTCGTCTGTCGAGCTGCTATGAACACTGAACGCTCTCACTCTTACTTTAAAGAGAGTAGTTTAAGTTGAATGGTAGTGAGCTGTAATTAGACAAAGCAGCTATTCAGTGCTCACATCAAGCCAGGCTAGGAAATGGCATCAACTGTGGTGGGAGGAAGCAGGTTCGGCAGGCCTATGTTGTAAACTTCTGTTGTGTCTTGTGTTTGATTAACTGATGTTTTCTGCTCTGTTTTGTGCAGTGATAGTAGCAGGTAACTGCATGCTTGTCAAATTATGTGAATAAACGAATTCATAACATTGCATTTTTCTCTCCATGCAAGGAACAAGTAAGATGTTGTAGAAAATGTAATAGAGGGCTGCATTGCTGATTTCATGCACTTTATCAGAGCTTTATTTAGAATTGCTTTCCTGAAAGCTAC
Organism: Amphibalanus amphitrite; assembly: GCF_019059575.1. Classification (NCBI taxonomy): domain Eukaryota; kingdom Metazoa; phylum Arthropoda; class Thecostraca; order Balanomorpha; family Balanidae; genus Amphibalanus; species Amphibalanus amphitrite. Next base: position 105,740 of record NW_024882805.1, on the reverse strand, counting down.
ACACAGGCCACAGCACTGAAATTCACAATGTCATAGCTTTTGGCAGAAAAAAAGACTTGCCTAGGTAAAATTGGCTGAAAGTATGGCAGAGCAGGTCTTGATGCGTATGCCCATCCGTGTGCTTGCCGAAGCCGAACTGACTGCAACACATTAACTCTGACCCACCATGGTGGCTGGCATATCCTGAACTTTCACCACTCTAAACAAGACAACTTTCAGCCCTCAGCATTGTATTAAAACACTGTACATGGCAGTTGACACTCAAAATTTGTTTCAGTGCCATCCACGGACAACATCAGTCGCCATTCACCAGGCCAGTAAAAACAGAATAGATAATAGCTTCAAAGTTCAAACCCATGTAGTCAGAGTTACTAGGTCTGCACCTCAAAACAAAATCCAGGTGACATTCACCACGCCAGTAAAAAAACAGGTAGGTACTTAGGTAACGTAACAGCTTCAAATCTGGTAACATGTTGGTCGGACTTAACACTACCATATGTACATGGAATAATATGATGCCAAACAATAGTGCAACCATTCTGGACAACAAAAGTGTATGATAAAATTAATTTAGAATACTTTGGCAGCATGATTTACGAGCACAGGCAGGTGTTACCTACCAGCCTTCTCAATGCTCGTAAAACCAACATTGTAGTTTTGATTTTACCTTACATGATAACACACTTGGCTGCAATGGCACATTTAATTTAACACTGTGAAAAGACCAGTTATAACCACTTCACAAGCACAATTGCACCTCATGCCGACATCCTTTTCCAAAGACAGTCAGCAGCGTCTTTCGTCAAAACTGGAAGATCAATCCCCTTTCAACTGTTAACATCAAAAATATTTCTTCATGGTGTGATCTCCTATGGAAACCTTGCGGGAAAAGAATTAATGTCAATTGTCAGCTCTTCAAATTTCTTTGGACTTAAACTTGCAGTACCATATCCAGTTTGCTTTGATATTTTGTTTTTCATTCAATGTTGAAGTTGAACACCAAGCTCCAGATATAGCAGGCAGCTTGATCATCTTCGGCCTTGGTATAATATCAGTCCAAGTTCCAGTGGTGGGTATCTTCTAATATTCAAATTAAAATGAAAAGCAATAGGCTTTCTCAGCGCCGACGGCGGATTTCACGTTGATAAAAAAGGGAGCTCAAGGTCAGCAAAACTCGGGTTCAAGGAATGGCGGGCGTTGAAATGACTGCTGACGTCATCAACAAACCGCTAATGGTTAAGAGATAGGGACTAAGCTGGTCCCACCCTGCAAGTAAAGGGAAGAAATTTCTTGAACACCATAAAGCTGCGGGGGTTGCAACCAGGATAAATGGTGGTTTCTGAGCCTGGCCGCAAACTTGGCTATCTCAACTCAAAACTAATGTTAAGGTGGGATGGTCCCTTTAACAAGAAGTGCGCACCATGATAAGCACAGTCAAAAACGTTTGCGTCTAAAGAACAGTGCTGTGCCGGATCAGAATGTAAGTTATTTTTTAAAAGTGATGAAAATGCCTGCAAAGTTATCAAAAGACTTTGAATATTGTTTTTGTAACACTTCACTCTAAAGTTATTCCTAGTACCAGACATTACAGCTTTAGTGCAGAGTCTTTATTTGTGATATTTTTAGCCAAAAATTATTACTAGTACCGAGCCCTTACAGCTTTACAGCCCTAGTACCTTGCCCTTATTTTTTATATTTTTTAGCCATTTCAACCTAACCGAATATCTGTATGTTTGTATGTTATTGTTTTGATCTGTATTTTATGCTACCTCCCTATAGGTAAGTTTTATTAAGACATGTGGTAACGGTGTGCTGATTTTTTACAGATTCCGTATACGCCTTGGGTTGCTGTCGCTGCTCGGTCACCCACAGATGAAAGTGATCAAGAAATGGACATCACTCAGGTAAGATTCAAGCGTCCTTTATTTTACACATAATACACTAAGCAGTAGCACCCTAACCGCAACATATGGGAATGCATTGCCTGGTGGGTGCCTACTGCCTACCTGTATGCCAAGTTTCAGCTAAATCGCCCCAGTAATTACAGAGTTATTGAAATGGGAACAAAATCGGCACCTCTTCTTTTTGCATTTTGCACGTGCAGTGGGGGTCACTCACATAGATCAAGAGCATCCGACCTTTGGTTGAAGGGGTGCAGCTACCCTACAAAATTTACCGCAAGACCGCCCAAGCGGCTGCTGAGATGAGCCTCTCAAAATCACTTCTTTTGCAACTTTTGACAAATAACACCCTTGACTTTTCACGTGGCACGTGCCACGACGGTCCCTGTAATGTATCAAGAGTAGTCAATTATGGGGTAGAGGGAATAGGGCTAGCCAACAAAAAAAAAAAGACCGCAGGCCAATCGGTCCAGCGGTTGCTGAGATATAAGCCTCTCAAAAGCGTTACAGGCCGGGCCGGGTCGGGCCGCTCATACTGAGCTTTTTCCGTGATATTGTAAAGACTTCGCTTCGCTCGCTCGCTCGTAATTAGCAATTCATGGTTGACTATATGGATTAAGCTAAGTGATTGCGCTCTATTAGCACACTATCTAAGTAGCCCTTAATTGCTGCCGGTGCGTGGACTGTGAAAGTGAGCCGAGCTGTGACGCAAACCGTGCGCCTTTTTCAGGTGTGGGATCACTCGTGGAAGTTCACGGCGGATACGGAGCCGTGCATGCAGCTCTGGTTCGATCCTGCTCACGGAAGCCCCAATGACGCCGTGGCGCGCATCTGGGCTGAGAGGGTGGTGGCGGCCGGTGCGCGGGCGCTGCCGCGTGGCTGGTGGCCGCGGCCCTGGCGGCAGCGGCCCGCTCCTGACCCGGTCGCCCTGTGCCGAGCACAGAGCGCCGACTGAGGTCAGTCTTGTGATCGAGCTTCCGCGCCGGAGGTGGAACAGGTGGAGCTGGCGGTCACCTGCGCGGGCTCGGCGGCCTGTAAGCCGTGCCGAGACGAACCGCGACACTCTTGCTAGATCTGCACCCCATTGTAATCTTCTGTAGTCGATATTCGGTAGGTACTCAATGCTCATTTTTCTGATATTAGACGAGTGGCGGGTTTTGATGTTACATTGGAGACTGCTGTCTCGGGTGGCCCGACAGTGTTCGATTGTGGTGTAATGTAGATACATAGACGGGATGCCGCGGCTCGGATTCGTAGCTGGACTACCATGTGCCTGTCGATTGAGATGCTTTGCCTGGCGATTGAGATGATTCGGGGCGCGGCCCCACACTGACGCCATGGTGCAATGAGTGACTGGCGACAACTAAGCAATTATGTACTTTTGTAGAACACATGTTTTCATGGATACGAGAGGCAGTCCTTTTTTCGCTAGCAGTCATTTGGTTCACGATACTTTCGATACCGACAAATATGTTCGGGCGGCCGGTCCGTCCACAGCTAATGCGTGCTTGCCCGCCGGTGCCTAACGGAGCGCTGTGCTGTCTACGCTCACTGGTCGCTGGCCCGAGAGCCGTTCGGTTGCTGCTGTTAAAACAGTTCTCACAAAAACACGCTGGCTGGCTGCCAGTTCTTCACCAATGAGAGGCCCAGTAGCATCAGCAGGTAGCATTGTTTAATATTACTATTCCATTTTGTTTACCCATATGTCCGACCTAGAGCCGACTGGTAAAAAGCGGCAACCGAGCAGCCCTCCGCAGCGCTGCAGATCATGTACGCTCGATTATACACAATATATGTGTCTTTCTTGCACACAGAGACATGACGTTTTGTAGAGCTTTTATATCGCTTGTGGCTGAAAGGAATATTGTACATTTTAGAGCTTTCATATACGCGAGAAAATATGGTGCAAAAAAACATTTATGAAGCCTGTTGAATTTTAAAGTTTGTTGGGGCATTTCACAGACTGTGTCGGTGGGCAGGGCAGCCCGGCCCCGGCCGCCGCCGCCGCCGCCGCCTCCTTCACTGGTATGTGGCAGGGACGGAAGCTTCGTATTGATATACCGGGGTGCAACTCAAGCAGCATATCACCTATCAAACAACCTTCGGTTATGAAGTGAATGAAAACTAAATATTATGTATAACTGTGATCTGCGCTGCGGTGTTTCCAAAGTGGAGGAAGTACGGGGAGCTGGACCCGGACTCGATGAGCCCTCTACTACGGATCTGGGTCTTCGCAGCTGATCGTCTGTGAATGAGAGATCATATGATACCAATGCATACCGAACGGATCAAAAACAGTGCCATTATATATTTGCAATTCTACAGCTTTACGTAAGCCCATCCTAGTGAATGCATTAATACGCGTTGATTTGACAACTGACATCCGGTTGAAGGCGTTTTTTTTTCGGCCAACAGCCGGCCAGCAGTTGTTGCAGGCCGGCCTCGTTGGGAAGCAGGTTCATTTTCCGACAGCCACTGCGTGCGGAAGCACTCTCTGATGGCGCGGACGGCGCGCGCCGGCTCCTGTTTCTGTAACGTGTAGAGGCGGGTGTCGAGCAGCTGGGCGCGTAGCGGGCGGTCCTCGAACACGCGGAACGCGGCCGGCTGGCGCGGGTACAGGCGCTCCCTAAACACTAAACAGTAGGCCCGAGTGGTGGCAGAGTCGAGCGTCGCGGCGCGGCAGAGCGCGCGGCGCGGCCGCCGTCTGTTCCAGCTCGGCGTCGGCGCGCCCCTCGGCGAACAGCAGGTGCAGCTGACGGTCGGCCAGGCAGAAGCCGCTGATGCCAGGTGTGCTGACGTCGCCGGGCCGGCGCGGCGCGGCGCCCTCGGCCGCCGCCGGGCTGGGCGGCTCGTTGAGCTGCTGGATGAGCTGCAGCACGCCGCTGCGCTGCAGGCCGCGCTGCGAGACGACGGCCAGCAGGCGGCCGTAGGCGCAGCGCGCCGGCGCCGGCCGCGGCAGCAGGTCCAGCGGCACGGCCAGCGACACGGAGACGGACAGCTGCGCCGCCGACTGCAGCAGCTGCAGCGGCCCGAACGGCGGCGGACACGTGCCGCGCTCAATGTCGGCCGCCGGAGAGGCAGCCGGTCCGGCCGGCACCGCTGTCAGCGGCACCTCCACACTGAGCAGACGCACGCCGCGCGTCAGGGCAGAGACGTCCACCACCACCTGCCGCGCACACAGAGGGCCGACAGTGGTGACAGCGCGCGGCGGGTCAGACCTCACAGTGGGGATAGCGGCAGCGGGTCAGACACCCTTATAGAACAGCACGGGGCGGAGCCGACAAAAGAGGACGAGGAGACGGTCATACAGCCGACTGAGGTCCGGGCACCGACTGACTCAAAGTGCTGAACATGTCACACATTTCTAAATGGCTTCTGTAGGACGGAATAGTGTCTCTTCCTTCCAAGGCTTACTTGCAGAATAATATGGAAAGACACAATTTTACAAGTTGTGTTTTTATGACATAAGTTCTTTATAACATTTCAACACGCAAACATCATACCTTGACAATTGTTCACGATGAAGATCATGCAGGAACATTTCATATTTAGTCACCCTTGATTATTTTGTTGATAGTGATGCGAAAGGCAAATTACCAAAGTATATATTTGCAATTATTTGAGTTAATAATTTCAACTTTTTTTGTGTTGAAAATTGACTTTTGAAACAATAAAGGCAAATGAATTATCAGTGTCTGGAAAGGTGCAATGCTGTAAGCTTCTTATTACATTCTAATTTATATCTAAAGCTTTGTGATATCCAAACTCTCAGAAATAACCAAGGACGTAACCAAGGAGGGGGGAGGGGCACGGGAGCCATGCCCTCGTGCCCCTTCCCCCCTCGGTGATGGCGATTTTTTTTTAAATAAAAACAGCTGTGACACCCCCCCAAAATAGTGGGCCTAATCAGAGAAATTTTCCTTTTTTGGAGGGGTACAACACTAGGCCACAACCTGTGACCCCCCCCCCTGAGCAAAATCCTGGCTACGTGCCTGGAAATAACAAAGCACATCCTATCCTTTGATGTTGGACGCAAGAGCCAAGTTGCTACGCGCCCTAACCCATAACAACAACAACATCCTATCCTTTGATGCCACTTACCAGCAGCTTTGCGCACTACCAAACAGCCACCTTTGGGCCTTTGTTGTTCTTGTTTTGGGCATTGTCAGTGGTAACTGGAAATAATCAGACATGATGGTCAGAGTAGGGAATGTGACTACAACAAAAATCATTTCATTCCTATAAAATAGACATGATTTAATAGAAGACCTTCTTCTTAAGAAAGGGTGTCATGGATACCAGCTAATCTGTATGGTATTTATCTCCAGTATTATCATATAGGTATAACAATTATCACCACCCGCCACCATTGAATGTAGGTTTTAGGTTGTAGGTTGTAGGTGGTAGGTTGGGTATCGGTAAAGCTGGTGTCACCGTCAGCGCTAACCGGTAAATGTGTAGATAAAAGGAATCTTAAAAACAATCTAACCTAACCTAACCTTACCTACTGACCTGCAACCTACCTACCCACAACCTACCAAACTAATATACGCTGACAGTGATGCCAGCTTTACCAATGCCGTACGTTGTAGGTTGTAGGTAAGGCTAGGTCAGGTAAGATTATGTTTCATTATATATTTACTGAGAAGACGGCTGAATGCTCTTGAGACGTGGCTATACATTTACATTTTGTAAGTAATTTTCAGGTTTCAATGAATATTTCCTAGTGGAATGTTTTGAAAACCATTCTAAATGATGACCTTTAGCATTCCATAGTACTTTAAAGCTAATTAACCACATCGCCAATGCTAGGTCACATTGCATGCCTACTTCCACCGGCAGCTCCATGGGATATATGATAGGCAGGGGTAAATGGAATATTTTTTATTAATATTCTTGAAGAAAATTATAGGCATGAAGAGAAGATGATCTGCCTTTGAGATTGATATGTGATGCCTACTTTGGAGGAACATAATCATAATAATTACACAATCATAAAAAATGCAATGTAACCAAACAGCCGCTTATGCCGCAAAATGAGAATCAAGCCAATCACTGAGGACAATCAATTTCAAACCACCAAAACTATATTCTTGCTATTCACCAATAATCCTAAAATAGCGTTCCATGGCCATTATATCCATCTTTCACCCTTACCTTCGACAGATAACTAGCGCCACGGGCAGACACACGGGGCGACAAGTTGTTTACAACCGCTACAGTCCGACGAGTCTATCCTCCTCAAGGCTGATTGGCTTGAGTGTGACGTCATTGCTATGACATCATACAGTAGCTGCGGTAGAGAGTATAAACATAGTACCAATATGTTAAATAGTTTGAAATACTTTTTAGCGAATTATGCACTTCTGGCACCGGTTTTGAAAAGAAAATGGAAAATAATAATGTCAAAATAAAAACCAACGATATCTTCATATTTCAAGAAGGTGGCACTTTTCCTTTAAAAGATATACACTATATATACTAAGATATACACTATACAGAAAGCACGCACTGCTTTCAGCAGGGCACTTCGGCCGGAAGCTTGAAACGGAACAGAGTATAGGAGTTTACAATGGCTCGTCTTCCAGCAAACTTCCAACTACCTATAGTTCGTTTTTTTTTCAAAAGGACGCTGGCTCCAAGTTCATTATCAAAACTCTCACGTGAGTTTTGGCAGCTTCAGCGTCTGGCCAAGAATTTCTTACCGAAAAATATTCGATTTCAAATTGTGCACCCTACTGGGAAATTGTGTCTTGAAAAATTCACATACTATGATGACGTCACTGGTGGCAGTAGGCACCCAAAATCGGCCCCCGGTCAACACGGTCAACAGACATGGTAGCCCAAATCTAGTCGGATATAAAAATTCTTCTATATCCATAGACTTTAATGCTAAATTGACTATATTTGAGAGGGTTTTATGAAGATACATGACCAGACACAGAAAAAAGCGAGATGCTATCTTGTAGATTAAATCGTCTACTATCTGCGACATTTGAAGTGTTTTTTTTTTTTCAATCTGAGGTACGGAAATCGTGTTCCCAAGAGACTGAAAGAAGCCATGCTTTACATTAGACCCAATGGCAAAAATTCGGAATCTGACGAAACTGGTCATTTTTACGTCTAATTTATGAAAATTCTAGACAGGATACATAAAATCCCGAGATGCTATCAGGTGGGAAATTTAATTGTCTATTACCGCTTTTTGATGTGTTTTTCGATCTGAGACCGGCAAATCGTGTTCCCAAGAGAATGAAAGTAACCCTGTTCTACAGCAAGACAATGGCAGAAACCTAATATTTGATGGAAGATATCTTAGGTGATAATAACCTTACTACTAATTGCAATGCTTCATTGGAAAGTTCAACACTGGCACTATCATCAGTCTTTGCATTGCTCTTTCACAGAACAACAAGAAATACCTTTGAATATTGTCTTACTTTTCATCGACGGGCTCGATCCCTATCACCAACAACAGTTTTCCGGGAAGTCAGGATTTGGCAGATATTTAAGCAGAATTGCAGAGCTGTGTCAATACTACGGCACTAAATTTGTTTGTTTGTTTGTTTGTTTTGTTGGGTTAGGCCCTTTCGGTCGACAAGACCATTGCAGAGCCGGAAGGATGATAGGAATTAGGGGGAGACATTGGTCTGGGCAGGCACCCTAGTGAGTCGCCGGGGCTGAGCCCGTCCAGAGGACAGGCCACCCAGCCCCAAAGCACTCACTGCACCCGGCTACGGGGTGCGCTCCCCCAGGAGCAGCGGTGCCGCTCCAAGGGAGCAGCCCGCATGAGATAAAGTTGCCTGTCCAGCCCGGAGGGGGGTTGCGGCTTGGAGGAGAAGGATTTCAGTATCCTGAGGATAGAAGCACGGATAGGTGATGGACGACACTAAATACACATTTAAGAAAGCCGCCTTTTTCTTAGCATGAGTTAGCTCTCAGAAACAGCAACATGTCGATATAATGAGGAAAAATAAGTGCAAATGATCGCGCAAGAGACTAGAGAGTATCCTTAGCTCCCTAGCAACCACCTAGCAACGTAAGGCAAAATAGAAAACAACTTCTGTTGATATCAGGTACTCAGCCTTGGAAGCACACTAGACGGTCACCATACTGGGCTTCATACTGAATTTTGCATACCAGAATGGATGTTTCCAACTTAAATTACTTTTTCGCGAAATTTATCTTTGTTGCCCTACTATTTTTCGTAAAACCGAGATATACAAACTTCATGATATCAAAAATAATATTGTGATAATGAAAACCGCCCCATAAAAAACAAGACAATTGCTGAGATCATGCCTACTTAACTTGGTCCTACCCCCTAATTCAATATACCCTGCCCAAAATGTCCGTACGATGGGACAAAGTGTCGACGAATTTGGGGGAAACCTTTTTTTCACTGTTGCCGAGGTTATAATCGAGTAAGCGGGTCCATGGTATTTATATAACGTTACATTGAAATGTGTACAAGTTTGACAGCATGACGTCACCACTGTTCAAATATATAAAATCCCAAAACGCACGTATTGAATTATTGGGAAGCAAATCACATGCTAAAATTAGTCGACATTCGATTTTCTCAGGTTTAGTTTTTGCCCATTTTGCTCGCTAAGACACGTGTTTATTCGAAAAAAAAACATACTTGGAGCCAGAGTCCTTTTGAAGAGAGAGAAAAAAAAAACGAAGTAGGTATATAACAAATTAATTATAAAAAATTAAAAATATAATTCTAAATGAACATTCAGGACCATAAAAATGTTAAGGACTGACATGTTTATAAAAAGTACTTGTATTCACAATTAACCACATAATATATGCAACCTTTAAATCAGGGCTTTCCTTCCTACTTAAACATTATCTTACCAAGAGGCAAGAATAGTCTATCCAATACCGGTCTTTCCTCCCTTAATTAATTCACCTGGGCAAGTCGACAGCCTGTAGCTACGAGGGTCCGCCGTTGCAACCAGCTGAGGTCTCGCGTGGTTGGTACACTCCAAATAGAGCCGACACGTCCCATCCTCCAGGTAAGTAAACCCCTCACAATATGGCCGTCTCAGGCTGGTGCACTCAGCTGAGCAGGCTGACAGAGAGGGAGCGACGAGAGTGATGTTTGGGTGGCTTGTAAACGTGCCGGCCTGTCTAATAGACCAGGTCTTGATGACCGAGGCGGCGATGTTGGAGCAGAGGGCAGAGAAGATGGAGAGAGTGATTAGCACTGCTGACATGACCGCCCAGTGGTCAGGACCAGGTGACGGGTCAGGTCAAAGGTCAAGTGACGGGTCACTGATCAGGTCACGGGTCACGATATGGACGGGGTCACAGGTCAGGTCACGGGTCAAGTGACGGCCCGAGTGACGAATCAGCTCACTCCACCAAGCAGACAAGCTGATGTTAATGTCCAGGTTCCATGACCATTGACCAATCACAGAAGACAAATCTCAAGAAAAAGCTGCTCACTTCTCAATGAATTTTCTTCATCGGGATTTGGGATGGTGGCCGACGATGACAACTGACTTTTCAAAAATATCAGCGGGAATAATGGCTCCAATAGTTTGTCAAATCAAACATCACAGGCTTGTGTCTTATAATCAATCACTGGTGAACAGGTCAAGTGTATGCAGTCGCAGGTCGCAATAGCCTCTTGCACCATCTATCTCTCAGATTTGGTTGTTTGATTTTTCTCAGGGCACGTAGGTACACTTCTCAGCTCAGGTTCCTTCTCAGTCAAGACCGTCCGCTATCTGGGAAACTCGGGTTAGGTTAGCACCTTTCAGGTCAGGTCAGGTCGGGTCAAGTCAGATAGCGCCTCTTGAGAGCCACTGCCCGTCTGCCGCCCCGACCGACGACGTGACAATAGACACACTAGGGGCCTTGCACACTAGTTGGTTACGGCCCGTCCGAATTTAACCGCGCACTAGCGGCGCCTATCGGCTGAAATGGCAACTAACCCATCCAGATGGTCGATATTGAGGTATCAGTGCATGCGCCGTTTTAGCTGAATCAAACCCGATATTAGCAGCACTTTTATGCAGAGAAAAATGTCAAACGTAAAGTGGGAATACACCTTTTTGCAATGCATTCAACCATTAGCCATAACTGTTTGAGGAACCATTTCGACAATCGGCATTGAGCACAAGTCTTTTGACGTTGTGTGTTTCATTTCAGCCCTTTAGCAAAACATATTGAACACTGGAAAGAGCGATCTGCAAGACAATTTGACACTTCGCCAGACTTCGGCATTGAGCAAGCCAGCCCGGCATGAGACGAATAGTTTCAAACATGGACGATTTTTTTTGCACAATGTTGAACCACTCGCTCAATGTCAAGTTGTAAAGGACCACCGAACAGTTTTGCAAAACGGTGATTCTGTGTGACCAACCACCCATTTGTAGCGCGACCTTTAACCCGCGCCCTGCTGGGGGGGGGGTGTTTGAACACCCCCCTGGTGGTTTTTCGCGAATATCTCAAAAACGGCGGCGCGGAGCGCCGCCGTTTTTGGTACACCTTATCATACATCAATTCTACACATGTTGTGAAAATTTCAGACCAAGGTCATTCAAGGTCAGGTCACCAGGTCACTTGAAGTGACCTCACCTCATAAAAAGTTTCAATGTCTGTCATAGCTACACCGAGTGACCGATCACTTTGAAAGTTTCAGCGATTGCTAAGAGCAATAGCATGTACAAAATGTATATCTCAGAATTTTGATATCGATGACCTAAGGTCAGGTCAATTTTGCGACCTCCCCATTATAAGTCAATGGGAGAAAATTGAAATGCGCCTCTTTTGGATGAAAGACATTATAAACACTCCCAAACACCGAATTACAAGTGGTTTAGACACACTGAACATGAAAATGGTGTCCGTGACCCTTGTTTATGCCCTGAGGTCATCTTAGGTCACGAATGGTATCTAACAGTTTTTTGCAAATAACTTTTGATAGAGGCATGCTAGAGCGATGAAAACGCCTTCGATGTGTTCAGCTCGACGATACGGATCGACTGATATGCAACATGACCCTTTCCGGTCAGGTCATGACCTTGACCTGAGGTCAAATTTTCAAGTTGATCTTTTAAGGTCAAGTTATAGTTCATTCGATGCGTCTTGACAAGAGGATTACGATGCTGGTGAAAGTAAGCTCGTACAAGGCTTGGGGCAAAAGTTATTGCAGAAAAACTGTTTCCGAAAAAATCGGCTATTTTTGCAGTTTTTGCCCCCTGCAGGCAAAACCGTTGACGTTAGGTCAAATCTGAGAGAATTACTCAGAAAGGGCGTTAATAGGGCTATCGAATGCGCTTTTCCGCGGCGCTGTACCTCTATTGGTTCTCGAGTTATGCGTTGGCTTCTTGGAAATTTTCGACATTCGACCTGGAAATCGGCGAAATTTTGCCTTCAATGACCTCTAGTGACCTGACCTTTGACCTGACCAGAAAATTGACCGAAGTGATTTTGTCATTATTTTTGACGCTCTTTCGAACGCCGCCTTCCGCGTATCGCTACGTGGCCCAGGAGCCGAGTTACAAGGGGGGGGGGTGTTCAAACACCCCCCCCCCCAGCAGGGCGTGGAAATCCAGGACCCCCAGCGGGGCGCGGGATAATATGACGAATGTCGGTACACATGTTTTGTTCAATGGTCCAAAGACCAAAGCTAATACGAAAAGGTGTACTAGCTGATAGTGAGCGCATAGGCCAAGAAGTTGATGCGTCTAAAAGTCATGGTGGCATTGGCTGACGCTTCATTTCAGTTGAATCCCAGGTGCGTTAGTGTCATTTACTGTATGCCTGGCCTATTCAAATACATTAGCCAGAGGGGTGTGGTAATAACTGGTGTAAGCAAATTGACCACGGTCAAAAACGAATTACCAAGTCAACATTTTGGTATGGCCTCGTTCAAAAAACGGCTAAGAGCTTCGGTCTAGACAATTATTTTATCGTTGGCATACAGTAAAATACATACCAAACTCGGCCGGTGATAAATTTTCAAGACCTCAGTCCTTACTGATTTTTGAACTCGGCCTTCGGCCTCGTTCAAAAATTCAGTAAGGACCTCGGTCTTGAAAATTTATTTACACCGGCCTCGTTCAGTATTATATATTACCTGACTTCACCTTACCTTAGGAGTACACGGAATTTAGAGGCCTGTGTAGATCTGTTGGTCCGGATCTTTACTCTAAGTACTGCTCGTGCTAGTTTACTGGTCGTCGAAGACAGAGGAGAAGCGGATAGCTTCCCAGTGGATGTCCAGCCGGGATTTAAAGGTGTTGACAGAGGGTGCAGCAACGACGTTTAGAGGCAGACTGTTCCAACTGTTGACCACTCTGACGCTGAGGAAGTTCCGTCTTGCTCTAGAGATGGCTTGGGGCTTGTGGAGCTTCAAGCCGTGACTCCGCGTGATCCCAGTCTCGGACAGGCGAAGAAGTTCATCGTCAACTTCCATCGCGTCGTGGAGGATCTGGTAGATGACGATCATGTCGCCCCGTCGTCGGCGGTACGTCAGCGACGGTAAACCAAACAGACGCAGTCTCGTAGAGTAAGGCTTCGTACGCAGCTCTGGCACCAGCTTCGTTGCTCTGCGCTGCACCCTCTCAACCAGCTATTGATCTCCTATCGAGAAGGGGCCCCAGATGCAGTTGCTAAACTCCAAGTGGGGCCGAATCAGGGACTTGAAAAGTAAGGGCAGAGACTTCACGTCGGGGTTCGCGAACGATTTCTTAACCAGGCCCAGAACCCTGTTTGCCCTAGCGACAGATACTGCGGTCTGCTGGTGAAAGTCAAGCGACCCGTCGACAACTATTCCCAGGTCCTTCTCACTCTCTGTGGCCTCCAATGGTCTCCCCAGCATTGTGTATATCGCGTTCTGGTTCCCAGGGCCAAGGTGAAGATTCGAAGAACGTGACACTTTTCTAAGTTGAACGGAAGCTGGTACAGCTGCAACCAGTTTGCAAGTTGTAAGGTATAAAACAACAGGACTACATGTCTCGATATCAACTCCGTGTATTTTCTCAAAAACCATGAACTCGTAAAATAAAGATGTCGCGTGACTTTAACGTCACACTATAACATCTCCAGATCCTCCAACCCCCCTTATGTTTCCATATTCCCCTCTCCCACTCGTACACGTGTCGTTTTGTCACGTGGACCGCACGTGGGTACCAGCTCTGGCCCCAGTACCGTCTATACTCCTTGAGCCGGCTCACTGCAGCGCGAGGCGCTCGGAACGCCGGCGCGGTGGCACCGGTGGCTCCGGGTTGGTGCTGCTTGGGGATGGGACATCGCGTTCCTCTCCTGTTGTGCGTAGTGGTCTTAGGAACTTCCTGTTGCGGAGAACCAGTCGACCAGACCCATCCAGACGAATAGTGTACTGTCTGACCGCACGAAGAATCCGCGTTACCACTCCGGTCCGATCCCATCGCTTAGTCGCAGCATTTTGGATTCGTACACGCTGACCCACTGCCAGCTTGGTGAGGTCACGGCAAGTCCTGCTGGAGAGATTCTCTAGCCGGTCAGCCTTCTGAGCCATCATCCTCTCTCTGCGGGCCAAGTCCTCCCGCCAATGATCCTGCACGCGCAGCAGGGTCGCCGGGACCGGCACACCACCTCTCAGTTGCCGCCCCATCAGCAGCTGCGCGGGCGACTTATCGCCCTCTCGGAGCGGCGTGTTGTGGTACTGTAGTAGGGCGGATGCGATCTTCTCCATTTCTAGACTGCCATCATCTCCTGTGTTGTTTCGCATGATTGACTTAGCAGACTTTACCGCTGCCTCTGCTCTTCCGTTCGACTGTGGGTACTGGGCGGATGACTGGCGAACATCCACCTGCCACCGTCGGAAGAACCCAGTCATCTCCGCACTGACGAGACTGGTCCCTCCGTCGATCGATATTTGCTCTGGCACTCCGTACTGGGAGAAATGCCGCTGCAGTATCGGTATGATGATGTTGGATGCGAACGAGCGGAGATGATCCAGCTTGATCCACCCCGTTAGTCGGTCGGCGTACACCATGTAGCGATGACCGCGCACCTCGAATAGGTCAGCAACCACCTGCTGGAACGGGTATTCGGGCGGTGGTGTCATGATAAGTGACTCAGCTGGCTGCGAGGGTGCATGGTAATCACACTCTGTGCACCGAAGCCTCGCCCTGTCCACATCAGCTTCAAATCCTGGACAGGACACTGCCTGTCTGGCCCGCCTCAGCATGTTTCCTGTGCCTTGATGTGCTGCGTGCAAATTTTGAGCGACCAGCGTTCTCAGGGTTTCTGGGATGACTAGTCTCAGGGCGCCACCTTCGTGTGAGTAGCATATCAAGTTATCCACCACGCTGAGACTGCTCCGCACCTTGAAGAATGCCTTCAATTCGCTCACCTCGTTTGAGCAGCTTCCTGGCCACGTGTCTCCTTCAATGCGCTGCTTCAGCAGCTGGTAGGTTCCATCATTTTGTGCATGCTGACGCACCATCTCCTGGTCGACAGTGATCATGTCACTGCACTCCTCCAGCGCTGTCATGGCCGCCACGGTCAGCTCGTCTTCCAATGCCAGGTCTGCTTCGGACGGCCCTATCCTTTCCACAGGATAGCGAGACAGCGTGTCTGCTATGGCGTTCAATCTACCCGGGCGGAACCGAATAGAGAACCTGAACAGGAGAGTCTTCTCCTTCAGCCGGAACAGCCGTGGGTTGGAGATATCCTTGAGCTGCCTGTCACAGAACAGCTTCACTAGCGGTCTGTGATCAGTGATAATCTCCAGATTTGGACAGCCTGACAGGAACAGTCTTGCCTTCCGCAGGGCCCAGACGATTGCGAGGGCCTCTCCTTCCACAGCGGCATATCGCTGCTCTGCTGGCGTCAGGAAACGGCTTCCGCACAGTGCCAGTTTCCATCCGTTCGGACAACAAAACGGCTTGTCCCCGCCTGTACATTTGCAATGCTGTTGTAGAACCACGAAGCCGACTCCAGTCTTGCTCCAGTCGGTCAGCAGAGCGGTCGGTTTGTGCTTGTCATAATACTGCAAACCGCGTGCCGCCAGCTCGGCTATTTGTGACTTCACCTCCTCGCACCGTCTCCTTAGCTGGTCGTCCCAGTACACATGCTTCGATTGGGGATTTTTTAGCAGCTCTCTGAAAGGCTCCATGACGGGTGCCGTTGCCCAGAGGTCGATAAAATGCTTGGAGTTGCTCCAACGAACATCTTAGTCCCATCACTGTCTCCAACTTAGCCCTCGCCTGGCGGGGGGGGGGGGGCAGCCTTCCTAATTTTTTTTTTCGCGAATAGCGTAAAAGTTGGCGTCGCGTAGCGCCGCAAAATTTGGCACAACGTCTGGGAATGAGCCTTTTGCTACCTATCCTGAAAATTCACTGCCATCCGCCGCGTCGGCACACCGGTATCTCCTCACCTTCTCCCCATACGCCCTTGATTCCCCAACTCACACCATCACACTACTGCATACGGTGACCGGTTGCACGGTGGATCTGAATGCCTACGTTTTCGCGCCAAAGTCTGAAACAACTAACGATTATCATCAGCTTAGAGATGTTGAAATTTAGCATTTTAAAGCTTTTAATTTAAAAGTTTATATGTGTGCTTTAACGCACTTGTCCTTATTGATTGAGAAAAGAGCGGACTTTTTATCGTATTACCTAATACGAAGTAACGCAATCGAAGTGTGATTTCGGTTCACTGTGCGTTTTCAGGCGCGCTCGATAAAACACCCAGGCCTGGAGAAAGTTGGAAGGGTGATTTTCTGATCCTCCTCACCACAAAATGACCCTAAGCGAAAAAATGCCCGCAGGGCGCTGCCAACGCGTGCCAGCGGCCCTGCTAGTAAGGGCGAAAATCAATGTATGTGTATGCGGAGCACACCCTTAGCGCTACGATGGCTCCTTGTAGACACCTGGAGAAACCTCTGCCGGCAGAAGGGTCAGGTCCCTCGCAGACGGCGCGGCACGGCGGGAGCTCAGCGGGTGGCCTAGCCGGAAAGAGGATAAAAATAGCCGACTGGCCCGACCCAGCGAGGGGTGACCGAAGGGTGATCAGGAGTGAATGAGGGAACATACACGCGGTACCGAGCAGCCGATAACAGCACCGGACGATTAGTAAGTCATAAGTCAATGCTGTACTTTAGGCGTAAGGAAGCATCCATGTAGACGGGCGGACTGTCTCCAGCTCTTCCAAGTATTGCTAATATCTTGCTCCAACGAGCGTTGGCACGTTGGAAGTTTTATCGACCACTGCCGTTGCCACGAATGGCGCCACCTGATTCACCAGACCGACGAATGACCGGATATCTGTGATGGTTGGGGTAGCTGGCATCGGGAACTCAGAGATGGCCGCCAGCTTCCCTTGGGCCGGTCCATATGCGTCCCAGCCGAGTTTGAACCCGACAAACTCGACTTCACGCCTGCAGAATTTGAACTTCTCAGGTGACAGCGTCACACCTGCTCTGCCGCACGCATCTAGGTATGTCCAGCAGTGCCAGAAGGCCTCTTCTATGCCGTGGTCAAATAGCAGCACGTCATCCACACACTTGAACTTTCTGTCGATGTCAACCACCGCATCGTCGTACCTCTTTGTATAGGCATCAGACGCTGAACAGTGGCCCATAGGTGTCCTCAGATACCTATATCGGCCCCACGGCGTGATAAACGTCGTGAGTGGTCGGCTTTCCTCAGCCAGCGGTACTTGGTGGAAGCCCCAGTAGGCATCCAGTGTTGTCTTGTAGGTTTGCTTCGGGACGGACGACACCATGTCGAACGGGACTCTGGTGTGGTGCGTCTCCCTTACACAGAACTTGTTCAGCTCTTGATAGTCGATGGTTCGACGTGGTCTTCCATCTGCCTTAGGCACCACTACCATCTGGGCACACCACACGGTAGGCTGGCCTGCCGGGACCTTCTCTATTATTCCCATTCGCTCATCCTCGTCCAGCTGAGCTTTAACTTCGTCTTCCCAATGTTTGCTCACTGGAATGGGCGTGTGACGCGCGAACGGTATCGCTTCCGGCATGAGGTGAATCGTGTGCGGCACACAGTTCATCGCTGGAAGAGGCACAGCCTCTCTGTTGAAGGTGGTGTCAGCAAACTGCTGCTTCAAGAATCTTTCCAGCTGCGGCACGTTCCCTTCTGTGGGGGTAAACGGCATCTGGTCAGGGCGTGCCGGCATGGTCCTCTTCCCCGGCCCAGACAGGCTCACAGCGGGATCGCTGCTCACCGCGCCGGCTGTCATCACAGAATCCTGTGTGTGGTATGGGAAGTTCTTGTTGATCAGCTCCAGATCTTTGCACGCGTCTACAGATAGGAAAAAACGCTCTACCCCCTGGATGAAGAAGACATCTTGTGTTGTGGTCCTGTTGGCCAGCTGGAGCGTGCATTTCTTCTTTCCCAGGGCTCTCAATGCACCACCTCCGGCATGGCGAATCTTGCCGTGGGCTTTATCCAGGTCGGACACCTTCAAGTCCAACATCTTCAGCTGCTGTGTCCCTGCCACACAGCACTCTGCTCCTGTGTCAGCCACCGCCGGACACTGAGCGGCCTTGTGTGTCCTGGGCCTCACCGTCAAGCAGACCTCTGCCAGCTTGCTAGCTCGTCCATCAACGCCATGGATATGGAATGAGTTTGCTGTGCGCCCGTTAGGCGTGTCGGATGCCACGTGACTTGCTGTTGCTCCGGTTTGACTGGGACATTGCACCTGACGGTGACCTTTGCCACCGCACTTGAAACATACGATGTCTCTTCGGCAATTTCTTCGCTCGTGCACTGTGCCGCCTCGATCTGGTAGACTGGATACAGCTTTCTGGTGAGACTTTGACTTTCCTCGCTTGTAGGCGGACTTCAGCGCCGCCACTGCTGCTTCACCGTCATCAGCAGGTTCTGACGACTCTGGCTCTCCGTCTGCATCCACATGTGCCAGAACAGAGCACCCTGCGCTTGCCGCTTCAAAAATGTCGATCTTCTCGACAAGGCTGGCCAGAGTTTGATATTTGTCAATGTTCTGGTACAGATCGATCTTCAGTTGATCGCTGTGGAGACCAGCCAGCACCCTGTCACGGATGTACCATTCCGACAAGTCCTTGCTGCAGTGTGGACAGGCCATGTCACACTCGAGAGCCTGCTGTTCGCAGCGGTGCACAAATGCTTTGCCCGTCTCACCTGGTTGCTGGTTCAGTTTGTGGAATTTTTCCTTTTCTCTGGCGGGATTGGAAGCCTTTCGCAGGATGGATTCCACGGCGGTCAGGGCCTGATCCGCCGTCAGCTCGATCCATCTATCTCCAAACTCTGCCTCTATCACCCGCTTCAACTTCTCGTCGCACTGCAGACGAATGTTCATGACGGTGGTCTTGACATCCCAGCCGCACATCTCAGCGAACTGCACAATATCCCGTCTCCAAATTCTCCACTGCTGCATGGACATGTCATAAGTAGCCTTGCTGGAGAGGGACGAGGAAGGGACATTTCTCACCGATGCCCAGCTCGTTTGCTGCTGCTGCTGCTGCTGTCTCATCTCCTGGTTTTGTCTCACCAGTTCACTCTGCAGTCGCTGTTGTTCTTGCAGCAATGTCATCAGCATCTGCTGCTGGCTCTGTACCAATGCCACACACTCGTTGACATTGCCATCTTGCGCAGGCTCTGCACTCGTTGCACTGTTGTCCATTGCGCCCATTTGACGGCGCCTACGACGTGACATTTCTATAGTGCAAATGGATATACCGACCGCGCCATGTAAGGTATAAAACAACAGGACTACATGTCTCGATATCAACTCCGTGTATTTTCTCAAAAACCATGAACTCGTAAAATAAAGATGTCGCGTGACTTTAACGTCACACTATAACATCTCCAGATCCTCCACAAGTTCATTTAAATCGGTTAACCCGCGCCCCGCTGGGCTATTCAGCCATACGCGCCCTGCTGGGGGGGGGGGGCAAATTACGGATCCGGTTTTTGGTAGATAACTCGCAACAAATGGTCGCAGAGCCGCGATTTTAGCATCTTTGTATTTGCCTAGCTCCGGCGCGTCGAATGGTATACTGTTTGTTTTGATGAGGTCAGCTTAAGTCGCTGACCTCGGGTCAGCACACTGCCGTGTATTTGGCTCCGCTCCCCGACCGGGCGGCCGAGAGATGAGGGTGTCAAATTGGAAAAAAGTGGTACGATCTATCGTGGAATGCCCCAGATGCCCCACTTCCAGCCCATGTGGGCCCCATTTGAGATGGCTGGCTGGGATGTTTTATGGGTCATTTTATTCATAGAGTTCAATAGGCACACTCAATAAGTGATATGGACCACCTCTGGATGAATTTCAGGTCGAGGTCAGGTCAAGGTCAGGTCAAGTGAGGTCAAATTTTGAAGTTGGTTGTTAAGGTCTAAAAAGGTGTCTATCTGATGTAGTATTTCACGGCGAATCAAATGGTGCTATTTTTGCTTCCGTACGAGGTCTAGAACGTCCAAAAAAAATCATTTAAAAAAATTGTGTGTCGTGACGTCATAAAAATTTGAATAATCCCACATTTTTGAACCGATTCTTCTGAAAATTGGTATGTAGGTGCACATAGACCACTTCTCTGACATATATCCTTTTTTTCGATACACAAAATTTTTTGGATTTTACAATTATTTTCCAAAAAAGTCAGTTTTTTAAAGAAATAAAATTGGGTCAAAATCCAAAATTTTCAAAAAACCGAGATAGCCATTTGAGAGAAAAAGTAGAATCACGTAGGTATAACCTTTTTTGTTACGTCTTGATTCCTTTTAAAAATGAAGATGTTAGCGGCGTTTGAAATTTTGCCGTTTTTTAGGCGAAAATGGCGAACATGACGTCACTAGAACGTCATCTTCTCAACAATTTTCTGACGGCTTTCGCTCAAATTTTCAGGGAACGTGTCAAATTGATGTATGTATGATAAGCTACTGAAAGTTTGACGTCGCTGGCGTAACGCGTTTAGAAGTTATTGGCGAAAAACGGGACCCCCCAACGGGGCGCGGGTTAACACACGAGCACGCCTTAAGCAGCAAGATATGCACAAAACAATTCGCAAAGAGCACATCTGGAGCGGAACAGTTGAAAAAATGCTATGGGCGACTGGCGAACTGAGCCAATGAGCCAGCCATCAGCACTGACACCTAGCGGTGGGTAAAGGAAACAAATCTTCAGATGGCGGCTCAATCGCGACTGGCCAAAGCGCAGCGGCCGTGTGCTATAAATAGCCAACGCAAGCTGAATGTGAATATCAAAGAGTAGGTACACGTCAGGTTCCACATGATTCAGTTCTTGTCTAAGTCAGGAACACTGCCATTCTATCTGAGTGTACCGAGGTCATCTCACTGGACTAGCATGGTCATTAACCCTCGCCCGTATTGGTGTTTTGCCAGCCGCGAACGTATGGGGGGCGGGGGGAGCTGATCGAGCTAGAGCTTCGCGGAAAAAACAACCGTGTTGCCCATGACGAGAGGAAGCCGATGATACCCAATTTAAAGGTCCTTGGTCATTGGTTGACCTTTCAGGTCAAGTCAATGACCAAAAAGTCGGGGAAATCCTGGAGTGCAGAGATCGGCTGCAAAAGAGAGCCGGGTACAACGGACGCTAAATGCCCATACTGTTGCGACAATTCCAAGTGCGATGCTTTCCCCTCGCTAAATTCTGAGTGGATAGTTAAGCGGTGTAATTATTGTTTCGTTAAAGCCAATAGAGACAAAAATTCACAGAATATTTTCATGAAAGCTACAAAAATCTAGAGACCTTGATGATAAATAAATGTGAAAAGCATATCGCATCGCTGACCAACAGCTATTCTTCCATTAAAAACACACCAAATCATCATCATCTGGAGGACGTTTATCAGAATCGCTAAGGCCTTTCAAAAAGCGCGAAGGTTGATTATTTCATTTATTTGTTATGCAACGGTCGTGATGCCGCAATAGCGAAAAAACAATAGCAACAAAGTGTTTATTAAATCACAGAACAGCACTCGGAAAGCAGCCCTTATCCGTATATCAACATTTCTGTAATGTCGACGCGTCATCGCAATCGTGCATGCGGCTGTAAATAAATCTATAGTGTGTACTCAGAAGCTATACGTGCTAATTGATAGGTACCATGCGGCTTTAAATTGCTGTGCTGTTGATAGATATTTGTGTAGCCAGCCGCCAGGAGCCTGCCACTAATAGCGCTCAGTCAGCATCACATATGTAGGAATGTTACTGGAGTGGAATCCATAAAAGAAAACCGACATGGGTAGACATATTTGTGGAGCGCAGGTTTTCCAACAATCCAAGTGTTCATAAGGAGCCGGCTGGCTGCCACCCTAAGTACCCCGAGCCCCATGCTCGGAGCATACCTACTAGTGATGTCAATAACGGAAAATCAGGATAACGATACCGAATCAAATGCCAATCAAAACCATGAAAAATACCGAAACCAAACCAACTTGGGAACATGAGGGAAATACCAACTTTTTACCGAATTCGTATCCTCTTATACATTAGCCGGATTCGTAATACCAACAAAATACCAACAACATTAGAATCAAAATACCAAATACCAAGTTGGTATCGGTTTGGTATCGGTATACCAAAAAGTTGGTATCTGATTGACATCTCTAATACCTACCCTCCTCGTAAACCATTTTCAGCTATAGTTAGGGGATACCCGGGAGGTATGGGCCCCAGCGGCCCTGGGGGGTATGGGCCATCGCAGTTTTGAAGAAGTGGTGCGTATAGTATTTTACACATTTGACCGCGTAAACTGGTAGCAGCCATTTCGTTATACAACTCACGTGATTTCCAAAAGCTTCCTCAGTCTCCTTTGGCAATAAGCGGTGATAAAGCGTTTTTACAATTTACCCTCTTCAAGTAAATACGTTACATACAGAAAATTCGTGATTAATGTGAACCAGGCTCGTTTTATTATGTCAGACTATCTCTAACATAAAGTTTAAAGCATGTAAATGAAGACTAGGTAGTTAATTTGAAGTTTTCTTGCAAGATTGTGAGCTGAGATGCTACGTGTATTCTGGCGTCCTAACCGGGAGGTTCGGGCCACCCACCCCCCTTGATCCTAAATCAATAAAATGATGCAGTCATTTAATGTCCTCTTCAATAATAACTCAAAATGAATGACCTTTTCCTTGAATATACATGAATATACAAGAATATGTTTGCTTGATGTTTGATGTTTAATTTGTGCCAATTGCTTGTCTGATGATGCCCTGTGGGCGAAAATTCACCTAAATACATCATTTTCGACATTTAAACTTTCTATATTCGAGGAAAAGGTCATTCATTTTGAGTTATTATAACAATATGTTCCTCGCAAGAGCACTCAACACCATATCTCCCTCTTCAATAAGTTTTATTTTTGTCGCAAAGGTCGAAAATTTTAGTGCAAATTGTATTCGAACAAAAAATATCATTTGTCTTATTGGAGCGTGATTGAGTTTACCAGATAAATATGTGCCTAAGTGATTCTCCATTGTTCGTCGCTTATGCGGAACCTGGACTCTGGGAGCTCAAGGTAGATCCCAGCCACGAGTATTGTGATTAATGTCGAGAATAGAATGAAACATGACACCGGCCCATACCTCCCAGGCCATGGCCCATACCTCCCGGGGTATGTTGATGGGTCGAAAAAGCGCATGATTTATTAAAAGTCATCTCGAGACAAAATAGTTAATCCCAGATGCCTAAGATCAGGCACACTTTACAGGTGAAAGGCAATTTCACGCACACAAAGTGAAAAACTAGAGTACACAGAGTAACTAGAGTAACTAGAGCACACAGAGTCTAGTAACTGCCCACTTGAAGGAACGATAGGCGTTATCACAAGTGCATTCGCGGCCATTGGGGCGACGTAAGAAAAGAAGAAAACAACTGGTCCCAAAAACTTTAAATTTAAATTATCAGTTAGCATGCATCTTTTCCTTGATCTGTAGAGAATTTACCACTAATTGCTAGAGAAAATTGCATTTAAAATCTTCCATCTATGCTTTTTTCATCGTTTGCACAATATGTTCTTTTATTAAGCTAGAAATACTTATTAGAAATAATTCCCGCATTATCAAGAACAATAGGGAAGGCTTGAAGTGAATACCTAAACGGTGTTGTAATCTATGTGAAGACACTTCTAAAATTGCCTGTAGAAATATTGAAGGCAAAAGTTCAACTTTTTCACAAGACGGATGTCTATAAACCTATTCAACGTGTGACAACTCAGCCGGTATTTCGTCGCCTATAGCCCAGCTTTCCCTATTGACCGATAGAGGCGCTGCTATCGATGTCCGCCCGTGCCGCCTAACGAATTGTCATTTTACAAAACCAGCCCATACCTCCCGGGTCTCCCCTACCATTTAATGACCGTTGTCGCTTATTGGCAACCCCTAAAGCGAGCAACGCATCACCAATGACTAACCATGGTTTGCGCCTCAGCTTGCTATGGATACCAAGTCTGCTAATAAATTATTCGGCAGTTCCTCTTGACCTTGACCCGGCTCTTTCATAAATTCTAATGACCTAGAGTAGCACATGCTAATGACGAGTAAAACTACACAACTCAGAAAAGTATGAATTTAAGCATACCCACAGTACCATGGAAACAAATATAACTAGCTCTGCGTGTCACAAATGTAGCTTTGTGAGTGCGTGTTTCATCTAGAATATGTATGCAATGCCAGAAAATAGACAACTTCGGGAATTAAAAACTCCTATTTAGTTGCACACTATCAGCCAAACGTGACGTCACCACCCGACCGGGCCAAATACCATATATGCGCAAAACAACGGTCTAACAATGATAATCTATGTAAGCCGTCCTGTTGGGAACTATTTCCTCATTTTTCCTTTTACTCGGGTGCGAGTTCATGCTTTTAAAGAGGGAAAGCTAGTTAGAAGTTGAAAAACGGACACCACGGAGCGCGGGACGACACACATTTTCCGTGCGGATCATTCAGGTTGAGTCGAAGCTTGTCTTTGATGTTACGTTCTAGGGAATGATTAATGTATACATTCATACCCTTCAGTCTATTAGGTGTGTTTGATTATGACCGCCAAACCATTTTGTTTTGAGCACCTCACTATGTGCTGATTCAACTCAGTTTCGCTTTAAGTGCACCCAGTTTTCCTTGGGTTGTTGTAATGGCGGTGTGTCAGGAGGGATCCCTCATCCCCAGACGGCTTTTAACAGGCCATACACCACATCGATGTTACGATATAGATCGATGTTACGATATAGATAGATGTTACGATATAGATAGATGTTACGATATAGACATAGATAGTTTTTTAATCCTCGCTGTGGAATCGCTGAACCTAGACATACCTATTGGTATTATATTACAATATTTTTCTTTCTTGCTTAGTATTCTGCGATTTCTGAGCCAGTGCTCGCTGATGGAACTTCCATAGGCAAAGTCTAATCTAAATCATAACTCTGGGGATGGATGTAAGGTGACCTCAGAACTAATCCCTAAGACTCGAGGGCTAGGAAGCTTCTGTGGCTTAAAAGCATATCCCTTCCTAGAGGCTCTTGGTTTAGACAACTTCTGAACTATCCTACACAAGAGTTCTGGGATTACATAACTCTTTTGAACCACCCTCTCCTAGGGACACTCTGGCGTCAGACAATTCCACAGCTGACAGAGTGGATACATTTTTTCTCTACAGGTTATGTCGTTCCAACCATCATTATACAGAAATCCGACACAGTCCTCTCTACCATACCAGTTATCTGGTTCATCAGTCCGCCAGTATGCACCCGTAGAAGGGTACGCACCGCACCCATCCGCCGCCAAATACTCCCCTTCTACCCTCCTATCGGAGTAACCCAGCCAGGCCCACTGCCCGGAGCGGAGAGTAAACGCGCACTGGTTCTCCTCGTCCGTGTGAGGGGCGAAGAGATGGGCGTTGATCTTCAAGCAAAGCCTCTCTGCAGTGGATACATTGACGGTTTGCTCAAGTCGAATCAGACAGCGTCCGGCACAGCGGGTGAATCCAACCGGACAGGCACATCGGTAGGTAGGAATACCTGCGGAGAAAGAGCCAGATCAAACGGGTGTTTGAAATACACACGGGAGCGGGAGCGAGAGAGAGAGAGAGAGAGAGAGAGAGAGAGAGAGAGAGAGAGAGAGAGAGGGAGAGAGAGAGGGAGAGAGAGAGAGAGAGAGAGAGAGAGAGAGAGAGAGAGAGAGAGAGAGAGAGAGAGAGAGAGAGAGAGAGAGAGAGAGAGAGAGAGAGAGAGAGAGAGAGAGAGAGAGATACGGTTGGCAGGCTTGAAATACTTACAAAGGTGACTTCGAAATGCTGAATGTCATAAATTTGTGAAATTGATGTTGAAACAGCTATTGAAAATTATTTTTTTCTTACCATAGTTAGATATACCGAGCATTATGCAATAAACGGAATACAGTACACACAAAGACAGACCTCATATCCCGGGAAATTGGACCCGGGTAACCACCGGTGTCTCGTACTATTGGTCTCAAGACAAGGGCCCAGGCGACCTAGAGTTTTGATGCGGTGAATGCCCTAACCCTCGCCACAGCTCAGGCCGAGTGACCCCTCACACCCCAACCAACCCCACCCCCACTCGTGTTGTGGCGAGGGTCAGGGTATTCACCGCATCCGAGCTACAGGTCGGCAGGGCCCTCATCATGAGACCAATAGCACAGACTTTGCCACAGATCTTCGGCCCAGGACAGTCGCACTGCTCACACTGTTCAGGGGTTCGCGGTAGTCTAACAAAATATTCAGTTACACGAAATTGCTGCAGTTCCTTTGAAGGTGGATAATATAACGTTCAACTAAATAATTAGGTAGCGGTCCATTCAACTTTAAGGTGAGTGCATTCCAGAAGCCTTTGGCCTTTTCCCAAACTGGTATTGGATGCAGTTTTAATTGGAGCTGGTGAGTCAGGATTTTCTAGTTTATTGTCACAATATCTGACCAATCCTCAAGTTGAGGCTATTCTAGGTCTTCGTCATACAAGCATTGATAAACAAATAAGACGTGTAAAACGTGATCAAAAGATCCAAAAGTGGACACGTACATATAGACAGTAAAAGCGGATCGGTAACCATGAAAGCGAATAATCTCACTATCAGACAATCGAGAAAAGTTAGGATTAAAAGTAAAAGCGAGCCACATAGAAAAGCTATAGACTAGCCAGTTTTCACTACTTCTCTTGCGACCCGTTTGAAAGCCCTAACTGTAAACTCTCTCACATCAAAATCGGTGTGTTCTCGCGCACCATTATACAACTGACTAGACCTGTAGGTGAATGTCCGTTTCCCATGATTTGTACGTGGTTTGTCTAAGGCTAAATGGTTCGACTGGCGCGTCACTCGGCTGACCACTTCATGGTTGAAACGGAATCGCGATGCCAATACTTCGGGACATCCTGATGATATGACTTTGTGAAGCATACACAGATCGGAGTACTCAACAAATTGCCGTGCGTTTAACCAGTCCAGCTCGGCCAGCGCGTCTGATATGTGATCATATTTGCGTCGATTAAACAGAATCCTAGCCGAGAAGTTGAACACCTTTTGAAGTTTCGCAATAGTCGTAGAACCTGCGCTACCGTACACCTGGACACAGTATCTTACATGGGACATAACTAATGAGTCAATTAACATCGGTAGCACTTCGCGTGGGAGCACATGTTTTGCGTTAGCTAAGCCTATGAGAGTACCGAAACATCGATCAGTAAGCCTTTTGACATGACTGTCCCAAGTTAAATGTTTATCCATCAAAACGCCTAGGTTTTTTACCTCATCTGTACATTCCAAGCGCTTCCCTAAAAACGTAACATACACTGGACGATCGATTCGAGCTAGCTGTCTACGGTCACCACACATTATCAGCTCGGTTTTCGACACATTGATTTTCATGTTGTTTTGCATAAACCACGTACACATGCTATCTAATACTTGTTCTAAACACTGTTCCATCTCGGCAAGTCTATTCCTAGGCCCTGATATCGCCAGCTGAGTGTCATCTGCGTATCTAACTGTCATGATTCGGAATCCGTTAATTTCGCGGGGAATGTAGCATGATAAATCGTTCGATGCGATAGAATAGAGAAGGGGTCCCAAACATGTGCCCTGGAAAGTGCCTATTTGTATCGGAAGAGACTCAGATAACGTATTACCAATTCGAACTCTTTGCTCATGTTCGCTTAAATAATTACGAAACCAGCCAGTTGATATACGGAGTAGTTCCAGTTTAGTCAGTAGCATGTCGTGACTAATCACGTCAAAACAGCGACTCAAATCGATTAGAGTTAAAAGTGAGACTTCCGAACGATCCATGCTGTTTAAAATTTCGTCAGTAACAGTTAAGAGGGCTGTTGATGTTGAGTGCTTTGCTAAAAATCCGTGCTGGTCTTCGCTAAAAATGTGATAATCTCTCAGGTACGTCGTGAGCTGTTCGTGAACGAGTCTCTCAACAATTTTGCTAATGACCGGAACTAAAGTAATGGGACGAAAGTTAGATGCTACAGAAGGATCGTCCTTCTTATAGAGTGGTATAACTATTGCCTGTTTCCAGCATCGGGGGACACACTCGGAAACAAAACTAGCGTTAATAATTCGAAGCAAATATCGGCCAATAAGAGGGAACCCTATTTTTAAAATTTTGACTGGAATGTCACCTTCAATTTGAGAGGTCTTATTGGGGAGAGAGAAGAGGACTCGCTTCAGCTGATCCAGTGTCACTGGAGTAATAGTCAGTGCGCCGGTGTGGACGCGCGGCAGTCGCACATTCAGCGGCTCCCGGCCGGACTGCCGGAACTCAGCCGCCGCCTCGTCTCGCGTGGCCGTCCCGATGGCCGTGAAATACTGATTGAGCTCCTCTGGTGTGAGATTTTGAGGATTGGTTGGTTTGCCGCGCTTGGAACCAATGATAGGTTTTAAATGGCGATACAATGCGGAAGGTGATGAGTTTTTTCTAGTATTTCTAGATATTTCTAGTATCTAGTATTTCTAGTATTTCTACAAATACCATTGCCGCTTCAGCAGTGGAATCAAAATGCTGAGGTGAATAGATCTTATCAACAAAGCAATTACGGCAATGTTCAAGTTCAAATTCTCCGCGAATGTTCTGAAATGTGAAGTCAACAGTGGACCGTGACAAACATGCAAGGAAAAATATGCACATTCAAAGCTCATAGGTACCTACAATTGAGTCGATTTTCCTTCTGTGCTCAATTTTAACCCTCGCCCGTATTGGTGTTTTCCAGCCGCGAACGTATAAGGGGGGTCTCCTTTGACCCCCCTTGCCGTTTCGCCCCTGAAACGAGTTTGAGCTTCGCGGAAAAAGACCGTGTTCAGTGTTGCGCTTGACGAGAAGAAGCCGTTGATACCCAATTTTAAGGTCCTACGTCAATGGTTGACCTTCCAGGTCAGGTCAATGAACCAAAAGTCGGGAAAATCGGGACCTATTAGAACAACATAAAGTGGGGCTGCTATGTTTTTCTTGGGGTGGTGATCACGAATATCATGTTAGTTTTGATTACAGACTTCATGCCTTTAGGCCAGTTCGGGTCCGGTCAGGTCAAGTCAACCATTAGGGTCCTGCCGGGTATTCACAAAAGATACGTGTCAACCGCCTCTCAGACAGCCTCGTAACATACTCCGAAGGCAACACGACTAATTCGTAAATGTTCGAATGGCTGCTAAATTCGAATTCAGCTCCAAATACTAACCTAAAAACATGTAAAACTCGACAAAGTGAACAGAGGTCACTAAAGGTCAATGACCTGACCTGACCTTCAGTTGACCTTGATATCCACCCTAATGCATGGGACCAACATCATATCACATGTTTGAACGCTTGAAACCACGAAAAGACTGGAAACGCGCGGCTGATGCGAGCCGACATACGCCGAATCTCGATTCCGGCCAAACATGGTCTCGAAAAGTAGGTGACAGGTCAAAGGTCATTTGGTTCAGGGTCACTAGATTTTGAGGGTAGGTGTAAAATTGATCAACGCGAGGGTACCAAAAGTTTCATTGCAATCGGCCGCTTTTTACGCGAGTTATTTGCGAAAAACCGAAAAACCGGGGGGTTCCCTTCGACCCCCCTGTTCTTGGATTCTGTGTCTAGAGGCACGGAATCCCTAGAGGCAAAGACTAATGGCATCATCTAAAAAGCAAACACAAGGATTATCGGGGAATTCGCATAGATTCATCAACTTGCGGCAGTTTACGCCCATCTCAGTAATAAGGCACAGCATGGAAAACTGCGGGAATGGAAATGGGAAACTCAACTCAGCCCTTCCCCGATCATCTCCTATAAAACCCATCAAGAAACATACATGATCTGTGCTGGGAACGAACAATGACTTGCCTCCCTGCAAGCCTCCTAACGCTAAATTCACATTCAGGGCCAATTGGCTGGAATATGTTCACAACGGCAACATTTCAAAATCATCCACGCAAATGCTCATCCAGAGCCGCTAAATAGAGCTTACTAAGCTACTAAGCTACTACTACTAAGGAGCAATAGCTCCCTGAGGGAGCTATTGCTCCTTATCTATAGATAACTGTACCCAGAATAGTCTATCCAATACCGGTCTTTCCTCGCTTAATTAATTCACCTGGGCAAGTTGACAGCCTGTAGCTACGAGGGTCCGTCGTTGCATCCAGCTGAGGCCTTGCGTGGTTGGTACACTCCAAATAGAGCCGACACGTCCCATCCTCCAGGTAAGTAAACCCCTCACAATATGGCTTCCTCAGGCTGGTGCACTCAGCTGAGCAGGCTGACAGAGAGGGAGCGACAAGAGTGATGTTTGGGTGGCTTGTAAACGTGCCGGCCTGTCTGATGGACCAGGTCTTGGTGACCGAGGCGGCGATGTTGGAGCAGAGGGCAGAGAAGATGGAGAGAGTGATTAGCGCTGCTGACATGACCGCCCAGAGGTCAGGTGACGGGTCAGGTCAAAGGTCAAGTGACGGGTCACTGATCAGGTCACGGGTTAGGTTACAGGTAAGGTCACGGTTCAAGTCACAGGTAAAGTCGAGGGTCAGTTAACTCCAATGAGCAGGAAAAGAGATGGCGGTTTCCAAGTTTGATAGCGTCAGAAAGCAAATATATAGAATTTGGGAGACAGATTCTCAATAAGTTGTCTTCATCGGCTTAAAATGGCACTTCAGGTGGGAAAAGGTGACCACTCGGCTCGGGCAAGCACTGGTGACCGACTTCCCAGAGGATCTCAGCGCGAAGAGTAACTAAAGTCTGGTCAAAGTAGACACCAGACTTGTGTCAAAGATCAGCAATGCACGACTGGTCTGAACTAAGTTGGGACACTAGTGCGCTTCAACAGCTGATCAACAGGCCAAGTGTATGCACTATGCATGCCAGTCGCCAGTCGCTACAGCTTCACGCCGGCCGTCTCTTAGATCAGGTCGGCTTTCAGGCCAAGGTTTAACTTCTCAGTTCAACAGACTGTTTTGGTCGATACCTATATCAAAGGAACAACCTTTGAATAAACATCGAACCTTGAATCTTGAGTTTAGATAAACTTCTCAGAAGAGCTCGGCACCTATCTGGTCAGGTCAGGTCAGGTCAGAGTGTTCCTTGAGAGCCACTGACTTGAGCGCCTGCCGCCCCGATTCGTGACAAGAGCCACACTAGCTGGTCACGGCCCGTCTAAATTCCTTGGCGCACTAGCGGCGCCTATCGGCTGAAATGGCAACTAGCCCATCCAGGTGGTCGATAACCAGTGCACGCCGTTTTAGCTTGAGCAAGTCCGATATTATCTGAGCACTTTTATATGCGGAGAAAAATGTAAAACATAAGGTAGAAATACTAGCTTATGATGAGCGCCAGGCGAAAGAAGTTGATGCGTCTGAGAGTAATGATGGAATTGACCGACACTTCAGTTCAGTAGGAGCCCGTGTGCGTTGGTGTCAGTTACGATTTCTAATGCTATAGACAAATAGGTACACGAGAACACCTTAACCCTCGCCCGTATAGGGGGGGGGGGGTCGAACGGACCCCCCTCGGTTTTTAGCGAATAACTCGCGTAAAAAGCGGCCGATCGCAACGAAACTTTCGGTACCCTCGAGTTGATCAATTTTACACCTACACGGAAAATTTCATGACCCTGACCCTAATGACCTTTGACCTGTGACCTACTTTTCGAGACCATGTTTGGCCGGAATCGCGATTCGGCGTATGTCGGCTCGCATTAGCCGCGCTTTTGCAGTCTTTTCGTGGTTTCAAGCGTTCAAACATGTGATATGATGTTGCCCCCATGCATTTGGGTGGGTGTCAAGGTCATCTGAACGTCAGGTCAGGTCATTGACCTTTGATGACCTCGGTTCACTTTTTTGGGTTTTACATGTTCATAGCGTACAACATCAGTCATTTTTTGTCCTACGCAATTTTGAGACACGTACTTTAGTCCGCGAATCACATTGGACAGATATGGGCGACTAGCGAACCGAGGAGCCATCAGCATTAGCATCTGACGGTGGGTAAACGAAACTGAGCTTCAGATGGCGGCTCAGTCGCGAAGCCGGCGTAGGATGTGCTATGCATAGGCGGCGGAAGGAGGGGGGCACCGGGGCACCGTGCCCCCTTTTGATTTTGTCATTTTAACATTAGCTCTATGGGCGTTGCATGGAAAGAATGGGACCAAAAGTCCGCAGTGTCCCATCCCCCTTAATTGAAGGTGTTCTGCCGCTACTGGTGCTATGGTCGATACATTTGCTGCAGATCACAATCTGAGGTACAGGGAGCTGAAGCCTGAATGTGTATGCATAAGGTCACATAACCTTCATTTTCTTGTACGTTGTTCAATTCATTCAGTTATATGACAGTGCCATTTGGTTCGAAGCCATCTCATTCGATTTCTGTTGACAGCATTGGCCAACCATCACATAGTTAGAAGAAACGCCCAGCCTTCAACGCTGGAACTGTGTTCACGGCACACACCTTTGTACGAGTATGCCCATGTAAGCCCCAACCCACTGTGTAAGTCCTGTGCCGCACACTAGTCCTGTGTAAACATGTGTAAATTCGCCCCCGGTGCGGCCCCCACGAAAATGTAGAAGTGCATGTAACAGAAGCAATACGGGTCCTCCGAGAACAAACGGGGATGGATGCAGAAGCGAGGTTCAGGTGTGAATAAAGTTTTGGCGAGATACTCTCTCACTATATGCTCCATAGCTATGTTGTACCAATTACCATGCCTACGCTAGCAAGTGACAAATCTGCAAAGTAGTAGATAAATTTTGCCATCCTTTCTCGCAGTTAAAGCACCTACCTACCTACCTACTTACCAAACGTTAAAGCCATTTGGTTGAGGTAGGGAAGTTGCGATGTCATAACGTTCAAATTGCATTACATACACATGAAATAGCAAGATCATCAGTCATCAAAGATATTCTCCCGTCTCTGGTGACATCAGTTACAGACGACACACGTGCAGCACCCAGCAGCCCTCATGGATTCAGGATGCAGTGAAAGGCCAGAAGCAGAAAACCCACTTCTCCTGTGCACGGCTCATATACAGTGACGACTGACGAAATTCCCAGACGCAGTTGAAGATGAACAAAGACAAGTTGATGGCATATCGATGACGTAAGAAGCTTTTCAGAGTGTCGTGCACACCGTGCACACGCCTTGACAGTGGTAACTTCGAAGGCTCGATTTCTCCGCGAATTTCCATGCAGCGCGCGCGTCTATGCAAACAGCGTCTCCGCCGTACGGGGACAAGGCTGTGCAAATAGGTTTCAACACATGGCTACGGTGCCCTGTCCTTTCGTCATGGCGCAATGCTAGCAGAGGATGGATGGCATGGATGGTGCGGGGGTGGATGTAACCTGGGTCAATAGGTACTTGGGTATGTTTGAATGAAACTTTCGAATCATGATCGTCGGAAATAAGTTGTGCTCGTTTCAGCTAGATTCGTCAGTTCAGTTCGTGTCGGTTCAGTCGTGAGTTATTCAGAAAAATGTGAGATTGAAAGTATTCAACAGACGAAATATTCGGCAGTTGATAACATTCACATTCAGTTATGACGAACAAAGCATGCAGCACTCAAAATTCACAATGCTTTATCATATTATCAAATGATGCTTCTATAAATTAAAATAAGATTCAGCAAAGACAGCCCGCGTGTTATTACCCAATTCGTTCGCAACATGTTACAGAACATGGTCGCAATACCTCTGTCAAGTTTCGTAGATCTCTCAGTATTGTGATCGACCCGTCTTACAGATGGTCGGGAGTTGGGTACCCCGTGGTTCGACCTCACGGCTATAAACTTGTAACGAACGGTGGCTAAATGGTGTAACGAACGGCAAGACACTGGTTGAGGAGGATTGAACGCCACAGCCCACAGCAATATTGCTGCTGTTGTATTATGTATTTCATTGCATTACATAACAAATCATTAGTACGTACAAGCATTCTCGTCGAATGTGGTGGCTTGTGACTGTACAAGACTACAGCTTAAAACTTCACGTCACTCGAGCCAATGTGACGTTTATCGCGGCAATAGTGGTCTTCTATGTATTACAAAATAACCCGGCAGTTGCTGGGGTATTTCGCCACCCACCGTTTGCTGGGGGGGGGGGGGGCGTTAAACGCCCCCAGCCGATAACTCGAGAACCAATAGGCGCAGCGAAACGCACGAGGCGGCAAACGAAAGAACGCGACGAGACGCTTCAGATGAGTACTTTAAAGTTGAATTTTGAGGTCACAGGTCAGGTCAAGGTCAGGTCAAACACCTGAAATCGGGCTTTCAGTAGCATGGACTTCAGGACTTCGCAATGGGCGCCTCTCGTCATAAACTCTGTCAAAACGGTGCACAATCCACCATATAAGGCCTACAAGAGTGTCAGCTCTATGCAGGGGTCAGTCAAGCATAGGTCAGGGTCAAGGTCAGGTCAACCGGGCAGGCACATATCCCCGAAAATAAAAACTGATATTCTCAGCCTGTGACACATGTTTTATGGGTAATTTGGGGCGTAAAACACGATGGTGACATTCATTTTATCATGTGTGTACGTGTTTGCCTAATAAAACTCAATTTAACCCGCGCCCTGCTGGGGGGGGGTGTTTGAACACCCCCCCTTGTGGTTTTTCGCGAATATCTCAAAAACGGCGGCGCGGAGCGCCGCCGTTTTTGGTACACCTTATCATACATCAATTCTACACATGTTGTGAAAATTTCAGACCAAGGTCATTCAAGGTCAGGTCACCAGGTCACTTGAAGTGACCTCACCTCATAAAAAGTTTCAATGTCCGTCATAGCTACACCGAGTGACCGATCGCTTTGAAACTTTCAGCGATTGCTAAGAGCAATAGCATGTACAAAATGTATATCTCAGAATTTTGATATCGATGACCTAAGGTCAGGTCAATTTTGCGACCTCCCCATTATAAGTCAATGGGAGAAAATTGAAATGCGCCTCTTTTGGACGAAAGACATTATAAACACTCCCAAACAGTGAATTACAAGTGGTTTAGACACACTGAACATGAAAATGGTGTCCGTGACCCCTGTTTACGCCCTGAGGTCATCTTAGGTCACGAATGGTATCTAACAATTTTTCGCAAATAACTTTTGATAGGGGCATGCTAGAGCGATGAAAACGCCTTAGATGTGTTCAGCTCGACGATACGGATCGACTGATATGCAACATGACCCTTTCCGGTCAGGTCATGACATTGACCTGAGGTCAAATTTTCAAGTTGACCTTTAAAGGTCAAGTTATGGTTCATTCGATGCGTCTTGACGAGAGGAACACGATGCCGGTAAAAGTAAGCTCGTACAAGGTCTGGGTCAAAAGTTATTGCAGAAAAACTGTTTCCGAAAAAAATCGGCTATTTTTGCAGTTTTTGCCCCCTGCAGGCAAAACCGTTGACGTTAGGTCAAATCTGAGAAAATTACTCAGAAAGGGCGTTAATAGGGCTATCGAATGCGCTTTTCCGCGGCGCTGTAGCTCTATTGGTTCCCGAGTTATGCGCTGGCTTCTTGGAAATTGTCGACATTCGACCTGGAAATCGGCGAAATTTTGCCTTCAATGACCTCTGGTGACCTGACCTTTGACCTGACCAAAAAATTGACCGAAGTGATTTCCTCATTATTTTTGACGCTCTTTCGAACGCCGCCTTCCGCGTATCGCTACGTGGCCCAGGAGCCGAGTTAGAAGGGGGGGGTGTTCAAACACCCCCCCCCCCCCAGCAGGGCGTGGAAATCCAGGACCCCCAGCAGGGCGCGGGTTAAGAAATGCATGTATCATGGTCGTGAAGAAGTCACGAGAAACTGCCGAGATTCAGTTCAAGATTTTGGAAAATGCGGAACGATAATCAATAATCGAAGATAGTCATTTGGTTGTTCATGGTATTGGCAATCTAATGGCGTTTACGGCATGTCTGTATGTCTATTCTGTGATTTTATATGATTTTTTGAACATATGCCGTTTTTGGTCGAAAACTTAGAAATCATGACGTCACCTAAACCTTGATATCTCAAAAATTTTCCGACCGATTTTTGTGAAACTTTGTCACAATAAACTTCATTCATTTCCTTACAGGTACCCAAAATTTGGCGCGCCTGCGGCGCGCCGTTTTTGTGCTATGGCCCGGCGAAAAAAGTGGGGGCGTTTAACGCCCCCCCCCCCAGCAACTCGCGGGATAAGCAACGAACTGGGACACGAATGTTCTACCCCAAGTTTCACTCGATTCATTCATCGCGTGTGATTCCAACGATTATCCCGCGCCGGGCCGGGGGGGGGTGTTTGAACACCCCCCCTTGCGGTTTTTCGCAGATATCTCAAAAACGGCGGCGCGGAGCGCCGCCGTTTTTGGCACACCTGTTCGTGCATCTTTTCCGCACATGTTGTGAAAATTTCAGACCCAGGTCACCTTAGGTCAGGTCACCAGGTCACGCCAAGTGACCTCACCCCAGAAAAAATAAGAATGCTCGTCATAGCTACACCGACTGAACGATTACCTTGAAACTTTCAGCGATTGATTAGAGCAACACTATCTATAAAATGTATATCTCGGAATTTTGATATCGGTGACCTAAGGTCAGGTCAATTTTGCGGCCTCTCCATTATAAGTCAATGGGAGAAAATTGAAAAGCGCCTGTTTTGCACGAACGCTATTCTAGACACTCTCAAACATCGAGATGTAGGTAAAATAGACACACTGAACCAGAAAATGGCAACTGTGACCCCTCGTTATGTCCCCGAGGTCATCTCAGGTCACGAACAGAATCTAACAGTTTTTGGATGATAACTTCTGATAGAGGCGTGCTAGAGCGCTGAAAACGCCTTAGATGTGTTTGGCTCGACGTTGCGGATCGACTGATATGCAACATGACCTTTTCCGGTCAGGTCATGACCTTGACCTGAGGTCAAATTTTCAAGTTGACCTTTCAAGGTCAAATTATAGTTCATTCGACGCGTCTCGACGAGAGGAACACGATGCTGGCAAAAGTAATGTCATAGCTCTTTTGAGTCAAAAGTTATTGCCGAAAAAACGTTTTTCGTAAAAACGGCTATTTTTGGAGTTTTTGCCCTCTGGAGGCTAAACCGTTGACCTGAGGTCAAATCTGAGAACATTACTCAGAAAGGTCTGTAAAAGGGCTATCGAATGCGCTTTTTTCCGGCGCTGTAGCTCTATCGGTTCCCGAGATAGCCGTTGGCAGTTTCCAAAATGTTGAAATAGTCAACATTTTACCTTTGGTGACCTCTGGTGACCTAACCTTTGACCTGACCCAAAAAATGACCGAAGTGTTTTCGTCCTTATTTTTGACGTTCTTTCGATTGCCGCTTACCGCGTGTCGCTACGTGGCCCAGGAGCCGAGTTAGAAGGGGGGGGTGTTCAAACACCCCCCCGCGGCCCGGCGCGGAATTTCAGAGCACCGGCCCGGCGCGGGTTATCTGAGCCAGCGCGTCACTAGTCGACACCCGTAAAAAAATGTCCTCTTCCTCGCCTGCGAAGATAAGGACTCCATTGTTAAAAGGGCGGTTTCTCAGCCTGATTCGTTCAGTGTCATACCGTGTCGCAACTTACTTTTTTTGCGCGTTGAGCACTGAGCATCGTACCTCGATATGAACGATTGAGTCGTAAAGCAATCTTGCTGAGCAGTGTGGGATCTACCGGGGCTACGTATCCATTCTAAACATATAGTGAACATAGTGAAGCTAAACATGAAGCCATTCTAAAAATGAAGCCATTCTAAACATAGTGAAGGATCTTCACCGAAACATCACGTGTCATTTTTGTAAGACGTTTTCATCTTCATTTCGGCCCACTGAACTCCATGATATTTCGGCCACTTTCCCATCTGCGCTTTTTTTTGCCAGACACGCATTCACAATACACACGCAAGCTTTTCACAAGCAGCTGACCATTTCAGGTCACAGGCGGACGCATATTACTGCTATACGCTTCGGTGCGTCCGGTGAATGGTATTTAATGTCATAATATCGCGGATCGCTGCACTCCCACGGAATCCGTTCGAAATCAGCTGCATTGTACGTCGATCCTCAGGAAAGGTTTTTGTTGAGGTGTTGTGCAAAAGTAACGACAGCTGGAGTTAAGACATGATTATGTCCTAGTTCGTATCATTCAAAGATAAGGGGTCATGCACCAAAAGACACGGTTACATGGCGTGCACCTTGAAGAACTGAGACTCATAACGGGAGGAAGTTTTTAATAGCGGCTTACGTCACATCGGTTTGGCTGCTCGTTCCACAGCTGTTGCCGTTAAATTTTCATCTCTGACAAGAATAATGCAAAAGCAACGAGAACACAACACCAAATCTTTCTTTCATCGTCCCCTGTCTCGGCGGCCTACGAAGATCGCATTAGCTGACCCAAACCACAATCATCATCTCTCATACGTAAACCACGTGACAGGTCATGGTGTCAAATCTTTAACGCCACGTGACCATTTACAGACAAAGCGACGGCCCGAGTCCATTCTTCATCACTCCGAAAACAATCTCTGCTCACCGGGCCGTGACAAAACGAGCTCCGGTCATCAATAGTCCCCTGTCCACGCCACAAACCGTGTTTGGAGCAGCAAGGTCCCATCCGCCATCTTACGGCAGTCGTCCTCAGACTACTAACGCAAAAAGACAGAGGCCCACACACATGGCTATTTTGTAATTACGAAAAAGACGCGCATGCGCGCGAGCAGGTGCGT
Organism: Amphibalanus amphitrite; assembly: GCF_019059575.1. Taxonomy (NCBI): domain Eukaryota; kingdom Metazoa; phylum Arthropoda; class Thecostraca; order Balanomorpha; family Balanidae; genus Amphibalanus; species Amphibalanus amphitrite. The sequence goes on along the minus strand of NW_024882805.1, from coordinate 66,684 downwards.
CGCATTAGAATAACGTCAGTCAAAGTCAAGGCAAAACGATGATGAGGTGGCGCATGGAAACAAGTGTTGGATGTGAGGTTCGCGGTCAAGGTCTGGGGCGCTAATAACGAGGAAGAATGATGTGACGCCGAAGCGACAAATTATGATTGTTTTCAAGGTCGGCACTGCTGAATAATTGATTGGGTAATTTATGAGTCCCCACAAATGCATACCAACGCCAGAGTTTAGCAGTTGGATCAGCGAAAAGGCACGTGGAAGTGAATACTAATGTCGTGTGCATTAAAATTCACTTGAAACTAAAGTCTGTGGTAAAGTAAGTTATGAAGTGTGTTGCTTCTCGTTGCTCATCTCTTATTGAAATTGATAGTGAAGATTCGTAAAAATGGGCTCCATATTAGTATCAGCTAAAATATACCCATTCAATTTGATTTAATTCCTCCTCTTACTCATTTCTTCTTCTAATTCCTTATTTTCTTCACGTTGATCCAAAATAATGTGTCATCTTGCACAGTTCATTTGTGAGCTGGCAGATACATGACGATAAACGCACGTTGTGAACGCTCCTCACCAAACAGTGCCCCAGCCACTGATGCGGAATAGCAAATCGACTCAGTGAGCGTGTGCCTTGTCACGTCACGCACCACAGCTAGCATGTCAAACAAGTGTGTGGGCAGGAGCTATGCGCCCACGGCCCAAGGCTACCGTAAACTATGCTACATAAAATCAGTGTTCAGTTGGGATGACCGTAGGAATCTAATGTTTCATTTCTAATTTAAATTTTGACAGTATATAGAGATCCATAAAAGTACACACACGCATACTCTTAGCCACAAACCCTGTCATTCTGTCGAATAAAAATTACAGTCCAATTTTGGAATAACAACCCGATTTGCGACCCATGGGAAGTTTCGTGCCAGCTTGCCAAGTGTCCGATTGACAATAATTTCCCTGACCACCCGTGTTCACTGTCACAATGGGCAACAATTGACCACTCTGAGCCAACCGACTGTAAACCTACATTTGCATGGCCAGGAACGTTTATGCACGGCCTAAATATCTTTAATTGTGCCGGCAGTCGTGTTGAATATGATCACCGCACACTTAAACACTCTCCAATGTCAAACAATACGACGAAATGGACAAGAGAATGCCTTCTCTCTCGATACGGCCGTCAGGGGTCGCTTCGTTGGCACCTCTCAGCTAAACAAAACAGCCTTCTACCGCCAGCTCTAACCGTTACCTCACTGGGCCCATCGGACACCTGGTTGTGCCCAGTGCCCCCGTGAGTAGGGGCCGTCCCATTGCGCAATTCCTCAGCTCTCCCCGCCACCCGCCTCTGACTCGCCGCTGTGTCAACAGAGGTGGCTCAGAAGCAGCATCACGTGTGCCTTCCGCGCCGCCGCTGCTTTACACTCGCCCTTCCAAAACGTGCGTAGAGGAGCTCAAGAATGCACTCACTTTCGTGACATTCACTGATATTCACGTTTGCATTCTTCACCTACGTATTACACGCCGAAACGAATAGCTGATGAAAGGGAAGTTGGATGATTTGACATTTCTCACAGCCTCTCGGCAATCTTTGGGTCGTGACACGAGCAACGACGATGGTTCCGCATCGGCAAACTTCAATACCGACGGGCTTCGAAGGCACCTGTCACCGCGTCGAAATACAGAAGATGGTATGCCTTTCTAGCGCAACAGTATGTCTCTCTTGAAAGCGTTTAGTACAGAGCTTCTGCTTTGTTTAGATCGTTCATGTCACATTGTTTTGTGCTGAGTGAAAAGATAACGGCTTGTTATGAGACGTGAGCGGCTACTTGTGTGTGCTTATGTATACAGATGCTGAATGCATTAGCAGGGGGGACAATGCAATATTGTTTGACGACATCATAGCATGAAAAATTTGCTGTCATTTCGTATGATCAAGATGGCGACAATTAGATACTTGTGGCGTTGGTACTTAGTTAGAAGAAAGTCCAAGATTGGCTCCTATTTATTACCAGCTTCGTGCGCATTTTCACCCATCATTTATGTACGTTTCCATGAGGATCGTTCACTTCAAGCCGAAAAAGAAGTAAAGCCTAACAAAGCTTGAAAAGAACTAAGTGCCGCATATACATAGGTACGCCTACCTTGTTCTGATCACAAAACCATCATGAACCCACTGCAGCAGCCGCGCTGACCCTCGCTGACAGCCAGACTGCAGTGAGCGGAAGTGAATGTTTCGGCACGACCCCACCACTGGCAGCATCCCCGCAGTCTCCTCTCGGCATTCTATTTGCTCGGTGAGGCAACTCGGTCCCCACTGCCTCAGCGGGCCAGCCCGGTCCCGTCTATTCACAAAGAGATGATGTGCAGATTGTGACGGGTTGCCATAGCAACGCCGAGTGAGATCCCCTTCCTCTCTCTCGAGTTAAATCGATCTATTGCGAGGCCGTATGCGTTTCATTGATGTCCGAGTGTTTTTCGGGAAGTTGGGAGCGCTTTCACTCAATCATACCGCTCCTAAGATGTGATGTGATTGGACGAAGGTTCTCAAGGATGATTGAAAATTGAGAAAATAAACAACAATTTCATTGACAAATTTGACCGGTCTCAGACTACCAAATCAGGTAACATGTTTTCATCTCATCGGCTAGATGACAGAAAAGAAGAAAAAAATGCACCGTAAACTCATGACTTTTCTTCTGACTAAACATTGCCACTCAGAACGTAGTCACGAACAATCTCAGCCACACAAACGCAACATCTGATAATAGTCTCGAATCCCTCCATCCCATGGCATAACTACGCCATACCAACACCAATTGTTCCACGGAGCGCTACCCGCACCCCTCCGCTTCCCCCTCCCCACGCCTGTGCGGCGGGCACCCCAGGTGTCAAACCGCCACCCATCTGAGGTCTGACCGGTCACTGCCTCACACCCCTGCGCCGCCCACCCCACACACCGGTATTGGGTAAACGGGAGCAGATGGTCTGAGATGGGGTAAACGGAGCGTTATTGCAGCTGGAGGGATGACTGGCAGGGTTGGCCGATCAGGTGACGGTATAGCTGCAAATGACACGGTAGGGAACTGAAATGCGTGAAGGGCGCGTGTTTGTTGCGTTATGAAGGTGAAATATGAGTAATGGCATGATTGTTTATGCATGATAACGCACGCCTATTGCCTATTATGTACATTCCATGTGTTAGAAAATTGTTAAGTGTCTCGGCACTGCAATATCATATCACCAAATATTACATCTTGACAGACCGGTTCCTGGGCACAGATATAGTTCTTTTTTTTTTAAGGACATTGGCTCCAAGTATGTTTTTCGAATAAGCACGTGTTTAAGCGAGCAAAACGGGCAAAAACTGAACCTGAGAAAATCGAACGTCGACTAATTTTAACATGTGATTTCTTCCCGGTAATTTCCATACGTGCTTTTTGGGACTAGATATTAGAAAAGTGGTGACGTCATGCTGTCCAACTTGTATTGCAATGTAACGTGTAAATACCATCGACGGAACGGCTTACTCGATGATAAGCTCGGAAACAGTGAAAAACAAAGTTTACCCCAAATTCTTCGACACTTTGTCCCATCGTACGGACATTGGGTGCCTGCTGCCGCCAGTGAAGTCATCCTAGATTGTTAATTTTTCAAGGACACAATTTCCAGGAACTTACCGTGCACAATTTGAAATCGATCATTTTCACGGTAAGAAATTGTTGGCCAGATGCCGAAGCTGCCAAAACTCACGTGAGAGCTTCGATAATGAACTTGGAGCCAGCGTCCTTTAAAAAAAAACGAACTATAATTAGAGGCATGCGCGTATTGATCAGCGCAGAAACGACTGGTGTTAGCGGCCCATTCCAACTTGAAGTTCTCGTAGACTGCAACAATCGGCTGGAAGGAGGTGGCTAACACCGACTCTCGCCGAGCTCTAGCCGGAGCAATATGATAAGATAAATCTGAGTGGGATATTGATTTTAGTGTGAGCCGTAACAGACAACTGGAGCACTCCCACCCTGGATTTTTTTTTTCAACGCAGTATTTACAGGAAGTTGTTGTGTCTGACCATAAGATTGAGGAGTATGGGTTTCAAGTCACGGTTTTCTCTCGTGACACGATAGCTCTGAAAAACCCTCTTGGTGGCCACTAAAAAGGTCCCACGTGCGGAGCTTCTGCCACTAGCATACCAACAGCAAAAAGTATGTGACTACTGCGAGCATGTGGTTGGTGATATGATTCTAAGTAGACCAACGCAAGTAGGCTCCAATGTGCCAAAACGGCTCTGCGGTTGTAAGCTACTCAGAACACGTAACTTTCTTACATTTATAATTTTTTGTTAGCATCAAACACACAAAAAGCCCGAATCCACCCTCAAACATTCATCTCCGCCATCCTCCAAGCTGCCGTCTGGGTCAACTGAAACCGAAAGTCCTCTCCCGGCACGACTGGGGTCGGTCGTCTCAGCTCTTGACAACCATCTAACATCGGACTGTCCAGCGGCATCGTGGATATCCCGATGGCGCAAGACGTACTGTCGCTTTGGCTATCTGCCGTGAGAGGTTAGGCCAGGAGTCACGGTCCGTGATTTGGCATCTTGATATCGGTTTCGGATGTCGTGGGGACATGAAGAAGATGCAAGTTGAAAGTGAAAAGTGAAATGATGAATGACAGAAGTGATCTTGTCGACATGAAAGGTTTTGTTTGATGGGAGTACTCCCTGTAGCATACGTTCATTGAAAACACGATGAAAAAGTTGAACAGTCTTATCATAATTTACGGAGAGCGCACCTGTCCAACCATGTTAATAGCGTCATCATTTTTTTCTAACTTATTTAGAGTTAAAAAAAGATCGATGTAAAATATTGCGATGACCTTGACTCTGAGCTTATATTTTCAGCTCCAAACGTCAAAAAAAAAATTAATCATCTTTCCGCGACAAACAGGTCCCCATTACAACCACTTGGCACTTTTATCTCTACTTTTCCCTATCATTAAAATATTCTTGTCTTCCTAGACATCCACTCATCGTCATCGACATCCACGCAAACCCCGGCCCTTAACCATCCATCTCTACCGCCTGCATCCACCATTCCCCACTTCAAAGACACGTCAGCTCCAGATGCCGCCTTGGCGTTACAAGCTCGACTAAAGTTGTTGAGGCACCTGTGACGCGGCACAGGTCAGCAAAACTCTGAACACGACGATTACGGAACGCTCGTGGCAGGCGTCGGAACAATAGGGGTGAGTTGAGTCAAGAGCGAAATTGGTTACAAATTGAGGCGGGGAAGTGTAGCGTTGCGAGGGTGCAAAGTTGCATAAGGAAATGCAGTGGTTGATCGAAATGAAGACTGGTGTAAGGCAACATTGCCAAGAATCGTATTGTTTAAAAGATGGTTAGTTTAGGAAGTAAAATTACTATTATGCTTACAGAACGCTTGGCAGTATTTTATTGCAATAAAGTTAGCGGTCTAACAGTTTCATACGCAAAAATACCTGTAATGTATGTGTCATTGTTTTATGTATATCAATTCGAAGCAAATTTACACGTATCGAAAGCATGTCATTTATTGAGTACAATTTAATATTTATCAATCTTCCAGGAAAATATTCAATAAATAACGATTAGTAAACACAGCGAGGAAAGAAGCATTTCCAAAGTTTATGGATGAATCTCCCATAAATCGCAGGTTATGCGCCTAGTGCGCGCGAATCGGTGCTAGCAACCTCCGTCCAGCCGATCGTTGCAGTCTCCGGAGCCTGCAGTGCGAACTGGGTCGCTAACACCAGTCACCTCGGTACGCGACAGTAAACGCAAGGCTCTCAAGCGCTACTTACTGTCCGTCTCCACTTATTTTCTGTTTGAAGATGAGTAAAATGAAAGCCAGGCGAGGTGTTTAATGCGGTTATTATGAATTTGAGTGGGGTTAATCACTGGCTCTTGACGGGGAAATCATCAGCTAGGAAATGCGATGGTAAATGATTGCAAACCATAGCGTGCGTTTCGTTGATGCATTGTGTCCCTGCTTCCTAGCTCAATGGCCCAATGGTCAGCGCGGGTCACTTATGGTCACATGCGGTGGCCTATGGTCGCCTGACATCACAAATGGTCGCCGACTCGCCCGTTGTAACCTATGGTCATCTCTGCTACCTTGAGTAACTTCTCGTCACCTATGACCGTCATCTACTATCACCTATGGTCACTTCTGGTCACCTATGGTAGCTCGCAGTCACATACCATAACATGGCATCACTTATGGTCAGATGCCGCGACCTTTGGTCACCCATGGTCACCCATGGTCACTTTGGGTTACCTATGGTCATCCCTGATAACTCTGGCTACCGTTGGTCACGCATAGTCACCAATGGTCACTAATGGACTCACACAGTCGCGCACGGTCACCAATAGTCACTCATGGTCACCTATGATTACAAACGGTCACCCATGGTCATACACCTTCACCTTTTGTCACTTGTCGTCACCTATAGGTTGGTCACTTACTAGGGTGGTCGCCACTGCTACCTTGTGTCACCCCCGGTCACCTCTGGTCACCTCTGGTCACCTCTGGTCACCCCTGTCCCCCTCCCCATTCGCCGCAGGCGGCAGACGCCCCCTCCCCCTGCGCCCCCTCAGCGTCAGTGAAAGTAACTATATCTACCGGTGTTCGCGGGCCGCCGCTGTCTATCGTGGTGTGGTGTTGGCCGGAGTAGCGCCGTACAGAGGGGGCTCGTGCACAGAGGAGGAGCTCGAAAGGAGAGAGCAGAGGAGTGAGGAGAGAGTATCGGCGCTCACCGGCGCCGAATCAGACGGCATGAGGCTTCTAACGGTGAGTAGCAAACGGGATAAGGGGCTTATAAGAGGAGTTGATGAGAGATGTTTTGACTTCCATTGGCGTTTATTTCCACCGGAAGATTTGCGCCCACTTGATAATTCTAAGCATTTTGAAACATTAAACACTGATTTACTTTACACTGCATATCTGGACTACGATTCAAACAAAATGTTGCTTTTCAATACACGTTGCTAAAAAGAAGGCAACAAGTCGTAAAATTGCAAGATAAAAACTAATTTGTCCGCGCATGATACAAATATAAAAATATCTTAGCCTGAAGGCCGCATCTTTGACACACACACACAAAAATGTTTATGAACATATGAAAATGCATTTTGTCTTGCATTGGCACGCATTACTAGTAGAAGTCTCCTATCACCAAATGAGACATCAAACCATGAGTAAACATGTAAAAACGAATAGAAACGTTTACTGGACAAGCATCTCCGTGCTTCTCAATGTCCACCCTTTCCCTCACTCCTCTCCGATTATCCACCCCTCTCCCTCATCTCTCCCGCTGTTTTCTCTGCCACGGTTGTGTCAAGGCCGGCCGACCGGTCGGATGACCTAACAGAGTGGCCATTCCCATAAATATGCCGATACGTGAGGCCGCCGTGGCACGCTGACCGCTTGGGTCACGAACCTGGCTCACCCCGCCCCCAACCCGCCCCTACTCCCGCCTCTATTCTTTCTCCATCCGGTGGATAAACTGCCCACCATCAACCTCTCATGATCACGCTCCGTGCCATCCCACTTTAGATGCAATTCTTTATAGGCGGCATCCAATAACAATTGATCAAATACGATTCATTGTTATGCTCCCCTTCGCCGCTATCTACATCTTCTCACTTTCGATGTATTTTTTATATGCGGCGTCAAACAATACTCGATTAGTTGAGGACTGATGTGAATATTACTCCAAACAACACAAATGCTTGTGCCCGATAAAATCAATTATATACATTGACTATATTTTATTAATAAAACTTGATAAAATAGATGCTTGATATTAATATCTCGGACGATTCTGCCTTCTCCCCATGCTTCCGATTCCATACGACCTCGTCTTATCCAGTCTTTCTTTCAACTTCACCCATGTTCCCCTACCCACTCCTCTCCTCTCTCTCTCTCTCTCTCTCTCTCTCTCTCTCTCTCTCTCTCTCTCTCTCTCTCTCTCTCTCTCTCTCTTCTTCGTCCCTCTCCTCCCTTCTCCCTCTCCCTCCCCAGACCATAATTCAAGAGGAGCTGAAGTGAGAACTAATTAGGAAAGTGTCGACCAAATGTATGGCCACACGCCACCTGTTCAGCAGGGCTTAACAGCAGCTCATTGGGAAGAAAAATGGTGCTGGGTGGCTCTTACATTGAAGGACGCTTTCGTTTGTATCTTAAACTAAACGGGTAGGTGGGTGAGTTAAAAAGACCAGAAGCCCAAATTGATTTTAAAATACCATGTGGATGATTAATGCATACAAAATTCGGGGATTAAAAACCAAGCAGTTTTCTTTACTGGCCATTTAGTAACAGCATTAACTGTCGGCATGAAGGGCTTGATCAGTATCCCTGATAAGTTGGCATAATAAGTAAATAAACCAAATAGATACCACAACAAACAGCAAACAAACATGTCAGAAAAGCCACTCTTCATACCAGTCTTCAGCTACTGAAGGTACGCGTATTTATAAGCCAAAAACCCACAGCACCACGGTGTTTCTCATGGAAATCAAACAGCTCCATTATGCATTTCTCTCCCTCGCCTTCCAAACCGGTCCGCTGTTTTCCACTCGCGCATTCGGCGGTCTTTCGTCAGTGCCAATAAAAGTCGGGGTCACGGCGCGGGCAGGTAGAGAGGGGTCACGATTCTCCTCCCCTCTACCATAACCATTCCTCACTCCCCAACTGACCCCTACTCCCGCCCCCCCCCCCCATTGTGACCCGGCTGACCCCTGCCACTGGTCACTGGGGTCATCGACGTCCCGTGCGACCCCCGCCGTGACCTCAGGGTCACTGCTGTGGCCGCTGGTGATCGCTGCCTCAGGGCATTGTCACCCAGATAGTGGGTGGTATATCAGAGTTGGCCCATACAGCTATTGTTGTGGCTTGAAACGCGACACCGCTGAGCGTTGCCCTCTCAGGCGAGCACGCGCTACGAGATAACATCACAGACACCGCGGCTCTGCCGTCACAGTCATAGAAGTCAGGGATTGTGAGAGGCAGGTAGCCAAGTGTCGAAGTGATTAGATCATGAGCGTGGCCCTGTGCGGCTCGTCATTGTGAGGAAGGGGATGGGACACATTGAGACGGTACTGGTGGAAAGGAGAAGTAAACCTGCGAAATAGATTGGCGTTCTATAAATAGCGCTTCTTTTCTATGTAACAACAAAAAGGAATAAGTGTTGGGTAAAACAGACAAGCAGCCGTGCCTTGCCTAAGGCTTGTGCCCGGAATAGACAACCAAAACCTCGCCAAGCATCGAAGGCAATGACGACGAAACATCTCGTGCCACCGATAACGAACTGAATTTCGGCACCCTTTCGAAATCAACCCACACAGCCCTTATCCCGCGCCCCGCTGGGCTATTCAGCCATACGCGCACTGCTGGGGGGGGGGGGCAGATTCTGCCCCCCCTGTCTAACTTCCGAACCGATGGTCGTAGAAAGACGGGGAAAACGGCAATCGAAGCTCTCAACAAGGCGGATCTTAAGAGCCCAAAATTTTTTGCTTAAGTAGGTCAGAGGTCAGGTCAAGGTCAGGTCAAGGGTACAAAATGCAAGTTTCTACAGTATCGGCCTTGCACCGTAGTTGCCGAAGAATGGACTGAGACTGATTGCCCAAAACGTGTTCTTAGACTACCAAGACAATATTCGTTGCACACAATGTCATTCAAAGGTCAAGGTCAAGGTCAGGTCAGGTCAGGTCAGGTCACCAAAAACAAAATATAGAAAAGGGCATGTGCGACACATGTTTTATGGGTCATTTTACTCATGGAATTCAATAGGCACACTCAATAAGTGATATAGACCACCTCTGGATGAATTTCAGGTCGAGGTCAGGTCAAGGTCAGGTCAAGTGAGGTCAAATTTTGAAGTTGGTTGTTAAGGCCTAAAAAGGTGTCTATCCGATGCAGTTTTTCACGGCGAATCGAATGGTGCTATTTTTGTTTCCGTACGAGGTCTAGAACTTTCAAAAAAATCATTTTTCAAAAATTTTGTGTGTCGTGACGTCATAAAATATTGAATAACTCCCACATTTTTGAACCGATTCTTCTAAAAATTGGTATGTAGGTGCACATAGACCACTTCTTTGACATATATTCCGTTTTTTTTTCGATAAACTCAAAATTTTGGATTTTATAAATATTTTCCCAAAAAAGTCATTTTTTTGGAAAAATTTTGGCCAAAATCCAAAATTTTCAAAAAACTGAGATAGCCATTTAATAGACAAAGTAGAATCGCGTATAACCTTTTTTGTTACGTCTTGATTCCTTTAAAAATGAAGATGTTAGCGGCGTTTGAAATTTTGCCGTTTTTGAGGCGAAAATGGCGAACATGACGTCACTAAAACGTCAATTTCTCAAACAAATTCCGACGGATTTCGCTCAAATTTTCAGGGAACGTGTCAAATTGATATATGATAAGGTACTGAAAGTTTGACGTCGCTGGCGTAACGCGTTTAGAAGTTATTGGCGAAAAACGGGAGGGGGGGCAGATTCTGCCCCCCCCCCCAGCGGGGCGCGGGTTATCTCTCAGAATATTAACGAGCGCCACTATTGTTCTATTTCTGCTGTCATCGCGGTCAGGACGCAAGCGAAGCCACGTTCTATATAGCACCGTGACTAACCTGATTATCTCTCTCGGACTAGTGACGTAACAGCCGAGCCAATCGTGAAAAACGAGTGTCATTTTTCGTCCGTCAGTTGCTGCTCGAATTGGACGTGGTTCATTTTCTGGTGGCCGGCTTCTAATTAAATCCGACACTGGTCAGACCTAGGGGCAATAGGAGGCCCCGGATCTCCCTCAGAGGGACAGGGGCTGAGTCTCTTCTTTTCGCTTCTCATCTGGTGAGCACACGTGAGGAAATGGCGACGGGTCGTCCACTGGTGGAGAGTTTCGCCGAATTTATCAGACCATCGTCAGAGGCCATGTGGCACCAGCCACCATGTCTCATCTGCCTTATCGTCTCTGCGAGTCTATGTCTCTGCTTCTCACCCTCTCTCCCTCTCTTTCTCTCTCTCTCTCTCTCTCTCTCTCTCTCTCTCTCCTCTCTCTCTCTCTCTCTCCTCTCTCTCTCTCTCTCTCTCTCTCTCTCTCTCTCTCTCTCTCTCTCTCTCTCTCTCCGTGCGGTCGGCAGAATCGATTCCATTTGACGGCCACCTAATAGGGTCCCTGACGGACAATATGGGTAATCAGGCGAAGAGGGCGGGTCGAGTCCTCTGTGCCTGTCAGAGTAAGGGAGAGAGAGAGAGAGAGAGAGAGAGAGAGAGAGAGAGAGAGAGAGAGAGAGAGAGAGAGAGAGTGAGTGAGTGAGTGAGTGAGTGAGTGAGTGAGTGAGTGAGTGAGTGAGTGAGTGAGTGAGTGAGTGAGTGAGTGAGTGAGTGAGTGAGTGAGTGAGTGAGTGAGAGAGAGAGAGTGAGAGAGAGAGAGAGAAAGAGAGAGAGAGAGAGAGAGAGAGAGAGAGAGAGAAAGAGAGAGAGAGAGAGAGAGAGAGAGAGAGAGAGAGAGAGAGAGAGAGAGAGAGAGAGAGAGAGAGAGAGAGAGAGAGAGAGAGAGAGAGAGAGAGAGATGACGGTGGATGTAACTGCGGAATGCCTGTCTCCTCTCGGTGACCTTCGATTTCTTCTCGGCGAATTTGGAGATGTTGCTGTTCCTTTGACTGGTCAATAGAGCTTTTATATGGTTTATTGGTGAGGTGGTCTATTATCGGCTGCCTTGACACATAATGGGTGGGAAAAATGTCAGCTCCGTGTAACAACGGTGAGACAGGCACGTGGCGTGTGGCTGCTATCCGCGAGGAATGCGATATCTTTATCGCTAATTTAAGGTGACATTTTACTGCTATCCGTAGCTTTTGTTGCTGTAACTGTAACATAAACTGCAACATGACATTGTGTATATGTATTAGAGCACATCAAACTAGTTTCAAACGAACATATGAGATGAATGTGTAACTCCAACAAAGCTTTTTGGTGACGAGGAAAAGACAAAGCATCGTTGTGACCATTTCCACGCGATTTTCTCCGACCCGTTTACGAACAAAACCAATGAAAAGAAGACTCCGGGACCAGTCGTGACGCCACTAGTTGACGATGACAATATTATTTTCTGTCACATGCTATTCTGCCTAAATTCTAAGCAACCCACACCAAATGCTTCCCTTCGTGACAGAGAAGCCATGAGCTCATTGTTGTGCATCACTTTCTACTCAGCAGAGCAAACACGATTCGCCAATAAAACACCTCCCACTCGCCAACAATAGCGAATTTCCGTAATTAATTCTGAGCGCTGCTTTCTACGGTCCATGCTCCTCGAAACAACCATTGCTCTACATCCCTAAAGTATTTATAACCAAGAGATACGCACTATTGACTTGACACGTGCCATTCCCCTGTTTTTCCGCCTCGCATTTGCAGCGATGTTTAACACATACACCAGAAGTGAGAGGACCAAAGTACGCTAGTCTACTTGCCTCGCATTTGGATAGATTTATAGTAGCGGCGAACCGTGTCGCGCGCACGAAATCGACCTTTCGGTGTCGGAGCGGGTAGAGTGGAACGGAGCGGCCAACCCGAGGGCCCTCCCGTTGGTTCCGGTCATGCTCTGTAAAGCAGATGGGAGGCTCGCATGTTTCCGCCAACAGGCATGGAGACAGGGCAGATAGTGACAAAGATCGTGAAATCAGAAAAGAGGGAGAAAGAGAAGAAGCGCGTTTTCGCGATCCTGAACCTGTTGCAGGTATCTATTTAGGACTTATCTGAGGCGATCCTCCTAAGCCTATCAATGATAAACAGCAGCATTTTCGAACCGTTCAGTATAAATAAGCTTATGATCACATGAAAGACCATGGAAAATGGAAATGCCAGACGCAACTGCGAAACACTATCGTTTTTGTCAAACTTCATGCAATAAGAAATCATGTGTAGCAGGACGCATAAGTACTGACAGTGACATCTTCCGTAGTAGTTTGAGCATTGGATGACAAATTTACAACTCTCATGGTCATTTGCAAGCCCGAATTCAAGCGCCGATTGACATAACACTCATGCGAATGAAATTGCCGGACGCACTTAAACTTTACGAGCGCCTACGCATCTGGGTATGCACTGTGCAATGTATGTCTCACTTCAACTGCTCTAAATTGAAGTGAAAGGCAGGCCAGCCGACGTTTTTACGCATCCACGCACTGAATTATCCTCAGCCAATGCAAATAACTGCCGACTCGCTACAAAAACTACGCAACTTCGATGACTCGGCACAAAAACTACGCTCGCTGGCCCAGCTAGCCACTAGTCCTCTAAACCGCACGGCGTTTGGTCTGATGCGCCCCTTACGCTTCGTGAGGCACGAGACTGAGAGGATTTCCCAACTGCCTCTGTGGACATTTTAGCCGGGCCGACATCTGGCATCTGGCTTCTGCAGTGGACTCTGTCAGTTGTTCGGCGCAGTCTTGTTTCTTCACGACAGAAAAGCCAGCGTAACACAATACGTAACCCACTCCGCGATCCATCGAGAGAAACGTGTCGTTGCTATAGCAACCGATAGCGTCGCTTGTCAGCTGATGAACGCGGCAAGCTAGTAGCAGATCTTCCATGTCCGCCAACGCGAAAGTCAGTTTCGAGGTATTACGTCAGAGATGAGATCGCCCAAATCCGTAATGACACTCGTGATAGTAGCAATTCAGTAACGTGCCGAGGCACACACAGTCCTAATGACGTCATTTGTGGACGTTTTTATGACATCACAGCATGACGATGCCGATGCCAAATCAACTATGATCTAACATCATCTTCTGGCAAATGACTGAAAGACCGTGAAGATCGTGCAGAGCTGCGTCGCAGAAAATAATCAAGGTGCACGAGCTATGACGCTGCAGGAAGGAAACGACAAGCGTCACGGTATTTGATTATGATAGCGAAAGGGAAACGAGAAGGTGCCTCCAACAGAACAGCTGGAAGCAATAGTGGTCGACATCCTGCCGATTCGAAATGGCCTATCGATACTTCAGAAGTCCTATAATACGTTTCAGTTTATCTTTATGTCATCAACACAACACTGCTATGAAGCACTAAGATATCTGCAAAAGCATTAACAGCAATCAATTATTTGCCACGTAGACGCGTCAGTTCAGTAAGCATATGGAAAATGCTAGTTGAAGAACAGCATTTACTTTGATCGCTATGTTCCAGCCTAGCCCTACCGCCGCTTACTACAAGCACCACCGTTACAAAGTACCATGGCCCCGATCGTACAGATGGCAATAGCCTCTCTCGCTTTCAACATCGCCAGCTGACACTTCCCTCCAGAGTGGTTGGGTTATCCCAATGTCCCGCATCAACATTCGCCACCTGCGCGGCACCTTTCGCAACAGGGACGAACGACTAACCAATCGGTCATAGGTTATCGGTAATTCCCGCAGATAGCCATTCGGTAGTTTTCATTTTCAATGAGTTGTGACGATGGGCGACGAAACGCAATTACATCGGTAATTGTCGCGGTTTAATTGGTGTCAGGCAATGTGTATGTCGTTAACCCAGGTAATGGCCATGTGACTAAAATCATCTGCAGACTTCGTATAGCTGAGGTCATGCCTCACATAAGTTCGGCTCGGTGATTTCGGTGCGCTGGCCTTTGGAGGGTCATTGCAGCAGTGACACGCGCGTTTATGGTTCGGTTACTCACGTTCCGCTGGTCTATTAGAGACACGGTTCGCAAACTATTTAGCTCGATCAAAAGCGTTAGCCGACAACCGTGCTTATCAATCATGTGCTTATGCATAATTGTTCCTCGCTCCCATAAAGGGCAAGCGTTGTCTGTGAGACCATGCTCGATTCTCGCCAGACAGCCAAATCCTGACTATCAAGTGTTTACGTGGAAGGTGCTTACCAATCACCTGGCATAAGATGGCTAACAATATTTGTAATACCGCATCAATTCGCACTATCCGTTTTGTTCTAACTTATCCTTTAAATCAGCCCCGACCAGCCTCCTGCCCTCGCCCCCCCCCCCCCACTTCACATCTTGACTTCACACACCGAACACACCGGTAGCCTTATCACTCCAACACCCGGTGTGACAATTACAGCGCGGCGCGGCGCCACATTAACGATCACCACCACTAGGGCGGCGTCTGTGGCGCACCGCGCCGCTACCGTCTCAGCTTCGCCGCTACCGTCTCCACTGCGCCACTACGGCCTCAGCTTCGCCACAGCTCGTCTCTGTATCGAGCTTTTTTCACCTGACGTGTCAAGCTGATCTCCTATGCGCGAGATCCTCACCGATCGACCGCCCAATGTCATTTGGGTGTCGATTTAGCTGGGCGGATGCTCGCGAGTGCTCCGTTTTCTCCAGGAGACTGGCGGGGTTCCGGTTCTATGAGATCTGTTCAGGACCGGCGGTGTGGATGGTGAGGGGATGGAGACGGGTGTCGCTGCGTGGGAGCGGTGGGGTTGAGGGTAGAGGTGGGGAGGGAGAGAGGGAGGGAAGTGTCAAGTAGGCGGTGCAGGTCAATCGGAAGGCGGCGATTATGAACCGGGGACGGATTTCACCCCTTCATTGGCTGGAAGTTTGTGGTTTCTTACCTTGATCAAATGATATAAAGCGTGATGTGCAGTTTCTACGAGCCGTTCAAATGTCGGTGTTCTTGACAAAAAAATAGGTATTCCAGTAGTAGGGGAAGTTGGGGGAACGCCGAAGACTTTTTTTCTGACGCCCGTAGCACGCAAGGTAGACAACATACGCTATTCTTGTTGGCGTCATTCGAGAGGCCAGTCTTTTGCCTTTCAAACATACCAGGCGCATTTGATGAATTCGCATACCGTTAAGCGCACAAACTAAAAATATCAAAGAAGTGACTTTTTCGGCGTTGCCCCGGACTGCGGGGAAAGCCGAAAATGGGAGAAATGATCTACGGGGAATGCCGACATTGATGTTTTGCCATTTTATCTCAAACTTTATCCAGAATTCATCAAAGCTGACACACTTTTCAAGAGCTTGAGGACGCGGTGCACACTGGAAGTTATAATTGTGTGATATAATAAGAAAATGCCAGGTAAATCATTCCTTATAGGTAACAGGCCGTTGTGTCGGTTGAAAGTGTAATTTGTGTGACTAAAAATACGCGTTGCTATTCTACAGCAGTAAAGTCCACGTAGCGTGCTTTTAACACGTGCGTAATCGCACGTTTTCGGCATTACCCCAGCCAGCCATACTTTCATTTGCAGGCCCATAACTTTTCAACGTGCTGTATAAATTTCAAATAGGCAGCACACTTATGCAAAGACATGCTAAAGATTACTTGACCGAATTGGCCAGACAAACGGTAGCATAATGAGTAAAAAATGCAGCTTCAAAGGCGCATGTAGTACAAGGGAAACGTACCTTGAAAACGCTCTTGGCGCCCTCACAGTCGAAGTATTCCGAATGACGACTCGTAACAAACATGCGATAATTGTAGTCACTTAAGCTTCAGAGCATCACTGACAGGTGGCATCCATGTCTTACGGTTTTCGAAATATCTCGAATTTCGGCTTTGCCCCAACTCCGGCATTGCCCCAACTTCCCCTATTCTAAAAAGGGCAATATCCCACACCTTATATGCGTTTCCAGTGCATTTTTGACGATGCTAATACTATCAGTTCGTGCTAAACCATTCTCAACATTGCACTTGAATCCCTACCTCACAAAACCAACCGATATCACCACCGCATCGCTCGGCTCATATCGACTTCCTTCCTGTCTGAACGCCCGGGCTCGCTGTCATCGTTCACTGACGTACGAGCGCCAGTTCCTGCTCGCTAACTATGGGAACAGACCTCCGGTAAGCTCGCAGGGTCACTGACAAACGGCACACACCGACTGACACTAGCATTAGTCGGGCGGACGGCTCTGCAGGGGTCTGAACGCTGGTAGGAGGTTGAATTTCTCCCAAGCAGAGGTGCGCTGCACTTGTGTGCACGTGTCTCCGGAAAGAAAACGGTGACCTCTGTCAGGGCGTTGGGAAACAATGAGATCAGCTGACTGAGGAGGATGGAAGGCCCCCGGGGCAAAACAAGCAAGTGTAAACAATACATCTCGGTAGTTGTTGGGATGGTAGCAGACCGCAGCGGGCCGTCGGGTGGTGGCATTTCTACCAACGACCTTTCTACTGCTTCTAGTGGAGCGACGATGGTCGTTTCCAGCTGCCGGACATTGGTCACGTGACCACATTTTCCGTTTGACCTTGAGTTGGCACCAGATTTTGTCGACAGATGTGGCGCAGCTTATTTTACTGCATTATTTTAGATGCTAAATATTTAGACTGTGGTGGTAAATGATACCGTGGAAATAATATTGAATCATCGGTGACATAGTTACCATTGAAACTTGAATAGCATCAATAAAATACAATTAAACTATTATTACTCTTCCATTGATTGTATTGTGTTTGCAGGCATAGGTAGAAACTGAAGAGCTGAGCCTGCAGCTTACAGTTCTTCTATAACTCTTAATGCATAATTCAAGGCTACTGAGGGCTGCAAATTTGTTTCACTTATCTTTAACCTTCCAGGCGGTGGGAAGGGGGCATTTTTTGCCCCCCCCTTTAGTTTTTTCGATATATCTCGAGAACCGCTGCGCCGATCGTCACCAAACTTTCAGTACCCTCCCGGGAGCAGCTAGCGCACATGGTGACCAAAAATTTTTTTCAAAGGCTGTGATAGGTTGGCCGCTAATGACGTCAGAGTGACGTCATTTTTGCCATTTTCGACCCAAAAAAAGGTTTCGCGGGAAGGGCTGTCAGGCCTACAGCTTTAGAGATACAGAAAAATGTTTCAGACATAAAATGTGTGGAATTAGGAGGGCTACAAAACTGCTATTTCGGTTTTTCGAATTTTTTGGATTTTGACCCCCAAAAATCAAAAAATAGATTTTTTGAATATAATAGCCAAAAAATCCAAAAAGTTTTTTGAATTTCGGAAAAAACCGGAATATATGTGATAGCCCCTACCGCCTTCTATCTACATACCAAATTTGAGATCGATACCTCTTTTTTTGGCCAAGTTATAGCGAAAAAACTGTTCAAAATTGATGACGTCAAATTTTCAAACTCAATTTTTAGCAATTCTAGACCTCGTAGCGCAAAACAAAGACCACCATTAGACTCCCCGTGACGAGCTGCATCGAATCAATACCCATTTTATGCAAAAATATCAACTTTGAAATTTGACCTTTTTTGACCTGACCTTGACCTGACCTCCACCAGAAAGTGACCTAAACCGTACCTGATGGTCTTGTAACCAACACCATTGAGTTGGAAATGAAAAACTGGCCATAAAACATGTATCGCATAACCTTAGTAAAGTTGGGGTCATGTGGTGACCCTTGGTGACCTTTGGTGACCTGATCTGTGACCTGACCTGGTATGACCAGTGACCTCTAATAGCAACATATGTACTAGACAACTGACGCCTTATCGCTGATTTTCGACAAAATGCGTTTTACTCGGTGTTATAGCGCTTTCCCTAGAAGCCCCGTGAACGGTGAAACATTTTATCTTTGACCTGACCTGTGACGTCATCGGTGACCCCGAGGTCAATGAAATTTGGTTTCCCTCGACAAATTTGACAGGGCTATCGAACGCCGTTTGAATTTTCCGGATCCGTCCAGTAGTTTCGGAGATACGGGGGGGGGGCAAAAAAGTGCCCCCCCCCCCACCGCGCGGAAGGTGGCTGGTAGGCCCACCGCCTGCCGGGTTAATAACTTATACCCTACCTTCATCAACCATTATCTGTAAGAATATTGATTCTTGCATCAATCATCACCAGACTTACTAGTCTTTTTTTTTTACATACCTACGCCCCGGCCGCGAGAGTGGGCGGGTACGACTCCCTCGCCCTAAGTGAGCTAGCCTCGCGGGAAAACAAGCATGTGTGCTGTTACAGGACCGGGGACGCAGCGATTGATGCACGGTTTAAAAGTCTCAGGTCAACTGGTGGCCTATTAGGGTCAGGTCAAGTGCCCGAGGGCCAAAATATGATTTCGGGTTTTGAGAAATAACTTTGCCAAAAAACGACGCAGAGTCGCGATTTTAGTACCATCATGTTCGTCATGCTCCGGTCCGTCAAATGGTACACTTTTGTTTGTTTACACTTCAACATAAGGTGTTCACATCGGGTCAAAGTCAGGTCAGAGGCACTCAGGTCACGAAGTTGGTCGGAGGAGGTTATATCATATATCATTCGATTCGGTAGGTCTTCCCGAGTCCATTGGCAACTTTTCCGACTTGCCAGTTCAATTTTATCAGGAGTTATTGGCGAAAAAAAAAACCTGTGACCTTTGTTACGTCATAAATGACGTCACACTAGGCTAAAGATGCAAAAGTGAAGAGTTGGACATTGCAAGAAGTGCATGAAATTGCGATTCCATGTGCTTGAGCTAGGTTTAGATCATTCTCAGCGGCAAAATTTCAGTTTCCATATTTTCCCCATTGACTTGCAATGGTGACGTCACGCGATCGGCCTGACCTCATGTGACCTCTAGGAGAAATCCGAGATACACAAGTTTTGAGACTTCTAGAGGATACTAAGTCCCATAAGTATCATCTCGCTGTGACAGATCCTCTGGCACCGAGGGCATTGCGAAGTTTCGGTATTTTTGGGACTATTGCAGAGGTTTACGTGTGACGTCATAAGTCAGTGATCTGACCTGAGACGGAAATGCAATTGGTTTCCAAAGATGCGTATGGAAGCAAAGATAAGGTGTGCCAAATAGCAGCCCTCTAGCTGTAAGGTGTTTTGGGCTATCGCCAAAAGTCGTGAGTGGAGCGCTACCGACTCCTCCGGTAGGCCGCCAGGGGTAAGGAGGCGTGCAGGGTATCGGAAAACCACCTGGTACTTAGCGAATTTTGCCGATAAAAATACGCTTCTTATGCCGACTTATAGCCAAAAGACGACTGAATATCAAACTAGTCGTATCCTTGCACTAAATGGCTTGGTTTAGACACGATAGGTCTGAAAAGAAAAGGTCCCATGTATTATCTATGGGCGCCGCGAGGCCGTTGGCACCAGAGTTTCGGGAAGTGCCCTCGCCACAACTGCACGTGCAGATTTGGTCACGTGACCAAGCGCATTTGCCGCCACTGTATTTATCAGGGTATATAGAACAACGGGTACACCAACGACGCGGAAAGCGCCCATTTTACCTGGATAAGATACATGGTAGGTGATATATTTTTTGAATATGGAAAAAATAGAGTATTCTATTCTGACGAGTAAAGCCAAATTCATAAAGCAGTTATTTTTATATTATATGTACCAGAAATAACATACTGGCCATAGTTTAAAACTTAGTCTAAAGTTAGTTGAAAACGGTATAGTTGATACTAAGATGGAAGGAATCAATGGGAGGCGGAAATGGCGCAACTGTTTCATTCTTAAAATGTGTTCGCAAGCAAGATTTACGTGATGCTAGCGACATCTATTAATGCAATCGGGGACGCTGATTGGCTGACCGAGTCCGTGAGCAGTATCACTAACGTACGCCAGTACAGGGTTGATGCAATGTGCGCATGCGCAGGAACTTGGGCTCTCATGGAGGGGCTTTTGGTACCTCGGGCAGCGCCCAATGCTTTTTGGACCTGTTATGGCCTCCGCATCGAAAAATGCTAGATAAAAAGGTTGTAGAGGAAGCTTGAGGCTACCTTTCCCCACAATAATATTGGCACTTTATCTTTTAGCTTACGTGTGAGGCTCGCTTGAAAAAGGTCGATTTAACATGGAAACCCTATGGGGTAGTAGTTTTTGAGCGCCCATTTGGCCTAATGCTACCAACTGTTACTGGCTACCCCTGGTATTTATATACACTGTGGTCGTTTCAAGCATCAAGCCCTGTATTCGTCACCAGGGCCCGGTTCTTATAGCCATACTTACAAGCCTCACTAAGCCTAGTGACACTTGAAATTGACGATTTTGTTCTTATAGCCACCCTAAAAGTCTCACTAAGCAAGTGACACTTGCTAAGTGTTAGTGAGAACTAGATTGTCGGTTCTTATAGCTACCCTAACATCGAGCTGCACTAGCCCGGAAAGTGAGACTCGTTCTTATAGCCATACTAGCCTTAGTGACACTTACTGGTAAGTGAGACTTTGGTTAGGGAGGGTGGTACCACCCTAACCGCGGTTAGTGTGACATGATAAATATAAAGCACTTTTGGAACGCACGTATCTTCGCAACCGTTCAACCATTTGATGAGCAGTCTTCTCTGTTTAGTGATCCCATCCCTTCTACCCCGATATTAGCTATTTTCGATGCATGTGGGCGACCGTCACTTCACGTGCCGAATGCAAAATGAAGAGGTGTCAAATTCGTTTCCATTCCAATAATTCGGCAATCACTGGGGCTATTGTGCTGAAACTTGGTATGTAGGTAGGCACCCACTAGGCAACGCATTGCCATGTGCCACAGTTGGGGTGCTGCTGCACGTGCGCACGTGCAGGGGTCGATTCCAGATCTCAAGAACGGCTGAACCGATTGTGCTCAAATTTGGTACACGGTTATAGTTAGGTTGGTCGGGTGCCGTGCAAAAGTCAGTTGGGACCCATTTTGCACGTGCGCACGTGCAGGGTGCCGCTTCCAGATCTCGAGAACGGCTGGGCCGATTGCCCTCAAATTTGGCTCATCGCTAGAGATCGGTTAGTAGGGTGCCGTGCATATAAAGTCAGTTGGAAGCATCCCCTCGCAATTCCGCACGTGCAAGGCTCACCCTCTCGCAGTCGCTTGCTCCGTTTGTCGCTTCAAAAGGCGTTTTACTGGTTAACCCATTTACGCCCTTCGTTGCGTTTTCCCCGTGACGGGCTGCACCGAATAGTTACCCTTTTTACGCAAAAATATCAACTTTAAAATTTGCCCTATTTTGACCTGACCTTGATCTGACCTCCATCAGAACGTAACCCAAACTGGTCCTAATGGTTGCGTAACCCACAAATTTGAATTTGAAATGTAAATTGGCCATAAAACATGTGTCACACAACCCTAGTATAGTCAGGGTCATGTTCTGACCCTTAGTGACCTGACCTGGTATCAGCGACCACATTTAGCAACATACCGAGTATGTATCAGGAACCAACGCTTCATCGATGATTTTAGATAATTTTCTTCTTACTCGATGTTATGACGCATTCCTTAGAATTAGGCCTCTAAACGGTGAAAAATGCGACCTTGACCTGACCTGTGACGACATCGGCTGGACCTAGGTCAATTACATTTGGTCACAACGCAAGGTAATTCCCCGATGGGGCTATCGAATGCCATTTGAAATTTGAAAATCGGTCGGTAACCTTCCGAGATCTTGGGGGGGAGGGGGGCGAAACGTCCCCCTCCCTACGGGTGGCAGAGTTCGCCGTTAGCAGTACGGGGCGCGGGTTAAGCGCTTTTTGTCAATGGCGCCAATAATTTCCAACGAACAAGAAAAACAACAAAGAGTCAAAGGTAAAGGTAAAACTGCGTCATCCAACGTATTGATTCTTATTCAAATATTCGGTCATTATGCATATCCAAAGTATGCATTGAACGAAGAGCACGTGATTGCTTCTTTAAATGGACATATTTACCAGAAATAACAACATTTTAGAGATGCAAAGTTCGTTTCGCTTGTCTCACTCAAAGTCTCCCTAAGGAAAGTGACACTTATCATAGGGAGACTTTAAGTGTGGCTATAAGAACCGGGACTTCGAGTCGCCCTAAGATAAGTGTCACTTTGGCCCAAGTCACACTTACCGGTAAGTGTTTCTATAAGAACCGGGCCCTGGCTTATGTAACACTCCTGACACCAGATAAATGACCTTTCCACTTGTCGCTAATTCAGAGCCCGAAGTGTCCGGCCCCAGGGGTGTTTTCGTGGAGGTCTCACGCTGTGCAGGCCTCATCAAACAACTCCAAAGTCCATCCAAATCACCGCAGGGCATTTCACAACTTCGGATCTATTGTGCTCGTGATTGAGAGACAAAATTAGCGCGGACCGAACGCACAGTGGATAAATGGTGTATGTAAATTTCCGAGCTGTTGTTCCTTCTCGTTTTCGGACGGTGCTCTCGGAGCGAGCGAGTCTCACCTCTCATAGATTGATTAATAGGTGAGCAATGTTGTTTGGCTCGGATGATTGACTACCAGGAGGAAGAAGATATGAAGCTAGGGAGATAGGTATAATCCATGGTAGGCTTCAGTAAGTGACTGGTGAAGCCTTTAGCCTACCACGTGCCTTTTGCGTAAATAAAAGAATGCATTGATTGAAGTGAATGCAAAAACGTGAAATGAAAATGTTCGTTGATCGCAAAATATCAATGTTGGTGCATAATAAGCATGAGAAAGTGGTTAAAGAAAGGGTACAAGCAACAACATTATAAATAAGAATCAGCCATTAACATTTTTCTGCACTACTGCGCACCGGAATACTGGCGGGATAGTGGCTCCTTACCATTTAAACATTATTGGCAGGCGTGAGAATAAGCGTGGTTCAAATCACACCGTTCTCACACTCGATGACAATTCAATTGGCGGCCTCTTTGATGGATAAACCAAATTGGATCACGAGTTCAAGTGTTTGAAGTTGGCTTGGCATTCTTGACGCTTTGTATTTTTATTTGTTTTGTTTATTTATGTGCAACTGTTTCATGTTTCCAGTTTCCTATGGGTTCTCTACGCTTTTCAGCACCTATCTATCCGTTTAGATGCTGTTCAAAGCAATTAAAGGGCATAATAAAACCGCAGCTATTCCATACGATTGCGTGTTCAGTGATGGTAGCTAGTTAGAGGCAATTCATTTGTTAATTACATGCTGGCCACATCCCCACCGCCAAATAATTATCTGGCGTCTCCGCCGACCACAAATACCGTAATAACGCTCTGACCACATCCAGGTGGTCTCGAAGGAAAGGCCACAATCCATTGAACAAGCTGGGACCGGCTGGGAAACTCAGACCTGACAACACGAATTCAGACCACTGAAGCCGACTCATCTCAGCCAAGTTTATATGAAATTAAGAATAATCAAAAATTGCCTGTATGACTCAAAATTCAAAAGTTCGGAAAGCTTTAAGTCATTTTCAGTAAAAACAAGAGTAAATAAGTAAGAACAAATAAATAGAAAAAAAAACAAATAAATAAAATAAATCAATAAAAAAACAATCGAAAGCGATCAAGCTGACCTCACAAAGAAGCCAAACGGAGCCCATCTTTAGACCATTCCAGTCACCCTACCTCCCTATCCCATTACTCCGCAGTCCACACAGCCCATTTTCAGCTCATCCCCCCTCCCTCCCGGTCAGCTCAGCTGGCACGGTGCCAGCTGGCCGGGCGCGACCTCCTGACCCCGGCGGCGTCTCCGAGTTCTCTCTCGACTGACCTCTGACCCCTGGCGGCCTGACGGGAGGCGGTGCCGACGCTACAAAAGTGAAAATGGCTCCATCGCGAGGACAGGGGGAGGACACGCTAAAGACGGGGACGTCCGTGAGGGGCCGTCAACGTCGAGGGAGATTTGGGCGAGTTTAGCTGAATTTCGAAATGTTTGGTGGTTGGAGAACGCGTTTTTGTAGGGGTGCTGTTCCTCATACATGACCTGGGCCCCTCCAAATCGTTTGAATGAATCGTCCAGGCGTTTATATAGGTGAAAGAGCAGCTTTGAAAGGTTAAATATGACTGGATGGTTAATGTAATCCATTTTTACCCGCACAAGTTTCATTGAAAGATTGCCGGTCATTACGAACTCTAGTGGAAATTATCAAATTGATTAACGAATACGTTCCCAAAATCGATTAACGAAAAACCTCAGCACATAATCAGTGCCTTACATCAATTTTTGATCCCCTAATTCTCGTGTGATGACGTTGATAGTACCTCCAGCAGACATCATCGCTTTATCCGACCCCTAATAGCATCAGCATCCATTACCAAATTAAAGCGTATACAATTTTCGATCTGAAATAGCCGTCTTGCTCACGTTACCTACCGGCGCGTCGTCTTAGGTCAGTTATTACCTCGGTGAAAGGCTATGATGCGCGCAGTTGCCAGGTAGGTCGGACATTCCAAGATGACACCCCGACTATTATGGGGAGGTCGCTCGCCGCCCGCAGACCGCCGACGGCTCGCAGGGTCGCCGTTTTTACCCAGGTCATCCATTGCGTCTCACGGAAATGTTCGTGGGACAGGGGTATTGTTCTCGGGCACTTTTGTGACGAGTTAGCGTTTTTGCGGGAGGTGCCTGGGTGAAGGCAGCGCATGCTTCCGTTTTGGTTATTTTCCGGGAATTGCGCAACAATGGACCGTGGACGGAAACGGAAATTATTCCGGCACTTTGCTGTTTGTAAACAAAGCTGAAAGTGAATGTGCTTGAGGATTATGCAGTATGCCGAAATTTCTGGAATGATGAATGATCCCACTTTTAAATGCACGTAATGAAAGAATGCTACATCACACTTGTTTTGTTTCAGTGTCTAAGTCACACTACCTTCAAATGCATGTCCACCAAATAATTCTTCGCTCTTACATTTAAGCACTTATACATACAGCTAAACGACAAACTTAGCTGACCTTTCTTGCCAATCGCCTTCTTCTCGAGACCGGATGCTGCTCTTCTGATAACGACCTATAACACCCTATTGCAACTATTCACAATGCAGCAGCCTGCAACGGCGTCCAGTGAGGTAGCAGAGCTCACCCGGCAAATTTCCCCTCTGCACAGTACACCGCCTGCTCTGAGGGCAATTACAAGCCGCCATCCGGCCATGACTAGCTACAGGTCAAACCACAGGTCCCGGCACCGCCCGGCCCGCACGGCAGGCGGCGGGCCTTGCACAAAGGCGCAACGGCCCACAAACTGCTCTAGCCATGCGCCACTGAACAGCGTGGCAGGCGGAGTTTGGCATCGAGCCAAGCCACTGTGGGCTTTTATTTGCCGTTACTAAATTTTACGGGTGGTTTATACAGAAACGCCTTCGGTAACTGTTCATTTAGCGTTGCAACATTTAGAATAATGGTCAATGTTCCGCTATAAAACATGGTAATTTGGTCCTTCGATGTGGCGTGTGCATGCAATGGTTAGGACCCTTTCATCGGTAATTTGGTGAAGGTGATTGGTCATTTCAATTCGGGTAAGATCAATGCGTGCTTTGATGGTCAATCAGCACGCGAATGACAGCAGACATGACGTCTCAGGAGCCTTTCAGTAGCAACTCTTAGTGAACAAATATGTTTCAGGGACCATTCTCGATCAATATATTGAATCGATTGTAATGGTTATTCTTGCAAAAATGAATTTCAAATGAATATGCACCGCTAAGCATCTTTCGCAGCGAAAATATGATTTAGTTTAAATAACCAGGCTCGTGGACCACGCCATGCAATTCGCCTTCAGAAAACCATCCTTTCGATCAATTAATTCAATCTGTTTATTTGAACAATGAATGTACAAAGCAGATTAAAAAAAACCGCTAAAACTTGATTAGTGGAGCTTCACGCCTCCAAATCTCTCAAATGGTGCATTTGTTCATTTCTTTCACGCCTTCCCTAGCACCAGGCCACACCGCTCGCTGAAACCTCCAAACGAGAGTGAATCTAACCGCGGAGCCATCTCCACCACTACAGACCGAAAGGGAGAGTTTCTTCTGCCCGAGGTCAGATGTATCGAACCCAGCGCCGCCCACCCACGCGTCGCACACAACACCCGAGAAAAGGTGCCTCGGGTGAGCGACCGCCCCGGCCCCGGCGCCGGGCTGGACACAGTGTGCTGCCTGAGAGCTGGTCTGTTTGAAGGCTTGTTTGGTGATTCACGGGAAAAGATGGATGATTGGAGAAATGGAGATGCCATGAATGTCGGCACCTTTTGGGTTTGTTTGCGGAGTCAAGCTGGTATGTTTGAATGACTACTTACACACGTATTTTACATGTCTTTCAGCTCGCATAGCGAAGCCAACGCCCAACGCCCTACTTTCTGGATCTTTTTGGTCTTGATTTAGAAAATTCATATTGACTTTTACTAACCACCGATCATTTTCGATCCACTTCCTGAGTTCAGCTTCACTTCAGCTAATCCTTAGAGGTCAGTGTCACACAAAGACGCTAAACCACACCACCCTAAATCTCCTTCGAACGACTCTCCCCGCCTATTGACCTATCAACGCTATTGACACCAGTGACGTCACCAGTCGCCGATGACGTCACTGGGGTGGACTGTGGAGACAGTCGCGGTCGGCTGACTTCGTTACGCCGTTTGTGGTGGGTTGACAGGTGACTGGTCGCCTGTCACGCTGTCAGAGGGGTCATGGACGGCTGACGCCCTGTCAGAGAGGTCAGCTGAGAGAGCAGGATATGAACGCTGATACGAGGGGATTCGATAGACGTTGACAGCGAGAGGCACTTCACACCCCCACAGCTTAGATGCGAGAAAAGCGGTTTGAAGCTTGATTTGTGGAGAAAGCGGCAGAGCGATGCCCCTGGAAGTTCACAAAACTAAGCAAGCTGCTGCTGGCTTAGTTTGCCAGCTTATTTTCCAATCATCATTTATCCTTATCGTATCACCACTAGCTACATGGAATCACAGACCCATGCTCACAAAATCTCGTTACGGAGCTATTACATAAAATAGCAAAACAGCGCCTCTGTTAGCGTTATCCATACGCCGGTACCGTACCGCTGGATGGTCGAACCCTCCCTTCCTCGTGTCACGTGCCTTCCTCGCCCAGGGTTCGCCTCTCTTCAGCTCATGCATATGCGTCGATGGAGGAAATTTGCCCCCGGGCGTCCGGTCGCCGAGCTAAGAGGCGATGAAGACGCACTGTGGAGAGGTGCGTGGCAACATCTCAAGAGCTCACGTGCTGACAGTCCAGCACATATAATTTGATTTGGCCGTAAAGTGATGCCGTAAAGTGCTGGAGTGGGCATCTGTGAGCGAAATAAATTAAGAGTGAATAATATTGCAGGACTATCTTCGTTATAATTAGGACTACTACGGTTCGTTTATGTAAATTCCAAGAGAACTTCGGCTGAAGTCGATGCTTGAGGCCGATCATTGTTAATTTTCATAACGTGACTGGTAAAATCAAGATCATTTTATAATCAATGACAAACTTAAAACGATCAAGCAAAAACTACAACAACCATGCAATGTATGCAAAATCAGTCGATTTTACGTCTAAAGTGTCCGCTGTATTTTCATTGATGATGAGTTAATACGGCGTGAGGACATTTTGTCACATCATGATGAATACATAATACATATCCTTCTCTTCCATCGCATTTCAGCTCTTACCCTTTCCTCCATTATTTACTCATTTCCTCTTTAACCTCCTCTCCCCTTCCCTGCCAGTGAATTCATCAGCATAATGACTGGAAAATGTGCCCATGAGAGGGCATTTTGGCATCGGAATTGACTGATTGGTTGCCAACGGCAGCATTTAAGTGGCGATAGAGGAGGACCGAAAAGTGTTCCACGTCCCAAAGAGATGGTGCTTTCAAAATTAACCCGCGCCCTGATGGGGTCTGCCGAGCAACGCGGTCTGATGGGGGGGGGGGGCATTTTGCTCCCCCCTAAGATCTCGAGAACCATGCAACATAGTGACAAGCGGTAAACGGCGTTGGATAGCCCCAACGGGGAACTACCTTGTGACCCGATTTCATTGACCTCAGTCAAACCGATGACGTCACAGGTCAGGTCAAAGGTCGAATTTTCACCGTTTACAGGCATTTCAAGAAATGCGTTGTAAAATCGAGTAAAATGCATTTCATTGAAAATCATCTATGGGGAAATGTTCTTCAAACACATATTTTGCTACTTGAGGTCACTGATACCAGGTCAGGTCACAGAGGTCAGGTCACTGGGGGGGGGGGGTCACAATATGAAAGTGTCGTGTGATGCATGTTTTATGGTCCATTTTACATGACAAATGCGATAATGTGGGTCAGGCAGACTTTTGGGCCAGCTTAGGTCACGTTTTGGTCAAGATCAGGTCAAGGTCAGGTCAAATTAGGTCAAATTTCAAAGTTGATATTTTTTGCATAAAATGGGTATCGTTTCGATGCAGCTCGTCACGGGGAGTTCAATGGTGGTCTCCGCTTGGCGCTACGAGGTCTAGAATTGCAAAAAATTGAGTCCAAAAATTTGACGTCATCAATTTTTAACAGTTTTTTCGCTATAACTTGGCCAAAAAAGAGGTATCGGCCTAAAATTTGGTATGTATATCGAATAGCGCAGGGAATATCACATATATTCCGTTTTTTTTCTAAATTCGATTTTTTTTGGAAATTTTTTGAGTTAAAAAAAATCATTTTTATTTTATTTTTGGGAGTGAAAATCCCAAAATTTCAAAAATTCGAGATAACAGTTTTGTAGCGCCGTTTTTTCTCTACACAACCACATAAAGAACTTTAAAATTGCTTGTTAACTGTAGAATTGGTGAGCGTTTCAAAATGTCATGTTTTTTGCTCATTTTTACTCGAACATAACCTCAGTTTGACCTCAATAACTCCTGACCTGAGGTGACCTGTGACTTGAAATTTTGCGTGAAGGTGTCAAATTGATGCCCGGTAGGGTACCCAAAATTTGGCGCGTTTTCTCGCTATTTAAGAAAAACCACAGGGGGGCCAAAATGCCCCCCCCCCCATCAGGGCGCGGGTTTTAAGCCAAAACGTGATGAGAGTGAGAAGCACGACTTTACAAACGGTCAGGTTAGACACCTGTGCCAACGGAGGTTCAGACCACCGGCGTCTCAGATCTTTCTTTCCCCTCCTCCCCCCCCCGATCAAAGGTGGCGGTGACACGGCAAGGCCGCCTGCAAGAGAAAGTGTGTTTACTGCCGCGGGCGGTGGCGGGCGGGCTCCAGAACACGCGGTCAACCGTGCTGTTTACCATTGAGGTGTGGGCTGAGATGACGGCTAGGGACGGCGGTGCTAGGACATGAAACGCACGAGATGGCTTGACGCCTCATGAGATGGCTGGAGTTGGAGTTACATTTATGGAGTTTCAATTTTGATTTTGTTTTTGTTAGGTGCGTCACATGCCAACAAACAACAAAGAGAATTGAATCTCAAAAGATCGCCAAACATTTCCATTGCAAAAATATCAACGGTACCTGTGTACAAATTTCATAAGCTTATTTGAGCGAAAGTGAATTAATGGTAAGCTCTGAAATCTGATAAGCACAAACACAGTACTTTCAGCAGCGGTGTTTTGTGCCTCACTGATACTAACTTCCGCCACCAACTGTTTATAAAATCACAACACGAGTTATTAACAGCCATTGCCATTCGTCAGGATCTCCATTGAGAAATCGATTTCCTAGGCGATAGGGCCCGGCAAATTTACCATAACCGATCCTGATGGATGTGGCATTGTGCTGAATATTTATCCAGTGCCAATGCGCTAATCCATTCTTTCCATGTAACTTTCCCGTGGTGGCTTGAAAGTGAAGATGGGACTTTTGTCATAGCGAGGGACAGGTTGTGTTGAAAGTTGCAAGGTATAGGTGTTTAATGTGTACCGGTCGGGAGGAGAACACTGTACGGAGTCCAACCAAGTGCAGCCTATCAAGGTAATGAGAAATTCACTTCGAACAATACGTCGCTAAGCCACCATACTTGCGTAAAAAAAAACACCAGTTATTGTTAAAGAGCACAGGGCTCAACCATTTAATAAAGTGCATAGAAATGCTGAACCAACTGACCACAAAATCATGATAACAATATAACAAAACAACAACAACAACAACAACAAAATTAACAAGCCTCTAAGGAGCTCCTACAGTTGTGCGTGTCAGTTTTTCATATGTCACGTGTTTTGTGCCGCTCGTTACGTGTTTCGTGACCGTAATCGAACCCCGGTCACGCATTGATCACGTGATACCGTGTTTTGACCAGCCGACGGTGCTTAAGTGATCGCTATGACAACAGAGCATTGCCTCAGAACCTCATTTAGGTCGTGCCCGCCCGGTGTAGTTCATTCTAGACCAGACCGGTTGTTATTACAACTGAGGTTGTTACAAGCAGGCCAGTTGCCCTTACAACTGTAGCACTACGGCTGCTTAGTCATTACATTTACAAACGAACTTCGAGCACCTTCGTGTGATGATCGACTCCTATTCAAACGACGTCGATTTGCTCCGTAGGAAATTTATTCGGATATGTGAACAAAAAACATGAG
The DNA here is from genome assembly GCF_019059575.1 of Amphibalanus amphitrite. Classification (NCBI taxonomy): domain Eukaryota; kingdom Metazoa; phylum Arthropoda; class Thecostraca; order Balanomorpha; family Balanidae; genus Amphibalanus; species Amphibalanus amphitrite. Next base: position 35,490 of record NW_024882805.1, on the reverse strand, counting down.
CCTTACAAACAGGAATACGGCTTAAAACCTACATTGCATTTCCAGCATACATTTCCTTGCTCAATGCTCATATACCTGCGGTAAATAGCAACTTACTCGCAACATTAGATAGCTATAAAACTGCAAGACTCCACACTTCCAAAGCTATTTAACTTCCAAATCCTCTTTACCCTACGAGTTTCCCTTCCGCTAGGAAACCAACCTCCTCCGCTCAATCCACGCGACTAGCCAATGCTGGCTAGCGACTCCGGTCACGTGCCCGCCGTCAGCTAACTAGTGCACGGGAGTCAGCTGATTAGTGCACTACCGCCAGCTGATTAGTGCAAGGTAAACGGTGAGTGATGTGCACGCAATCGACTCACTAGGAGGCACCCCACTGGCCAACAAGAGTCATGAGGCAGTCTGGTTGTCCCACACACGCAATGCTATTTGTGTGCGTCGGTTTGTTTGCTTGTTTGTATGAGCTCTTGTCTATTACCTACTGCTTCTTAGTCTTCTGGCTTTTCACCTGGACTGTCATTGAAAAACTTGTTTCGCTGTTTCAGCTGAGGTGATTGCCATATTCTTTGGTATTGTGTAACGTGCCGTTATTGAAATCACTTATGTGCTGACGACTGACAGCCAAAATCCTGTCCAATATAAATACCTAACAGGCAGATCTCACCCAGGAGTCATGACCGAAGTTGCGTTGTTTTGCCTCTTCCCTTCTGGCCGGCTGCAGTCACTGACATAGGATGATAGAAAGGGCACTGTTGGGGACCATTTAACGGCCGTCACCCACGCATCTCGCTCTCTCCCATTCAAACGCCCATATCGCCCTAGCCCTGCAATACGTTCCGCAATAAACCATCACGAGCGCCCACACAATGGCACTTAGCATCCGAATTGACCCAGCGTAATGTCGGCCGTATGCTAAGCAGGGTGCTATGCTCCTCCCACGAGAAACAAACATGGGTTAGTAGGGAAAATGTATTCAAAGTCTCTGAACGCTTCAGGCCCAAATTGGTGCTAGCGGCCTATCCTACTTGTAGTCCCCTGAGATTTCATGGCACGCGCTGTAGTGAGTTGGGCGCTAGCGGCGGCCGGGGAAACTGGTGTTAGCGCTCTACTCTGCGATGCAGTCTCTGGGAACTGCGACGCTTATTAGAGCTACTGGGCGCTAGCACCACATAACGGAAACAGCAAAGCGTAGAGCGGTGCTGGTGAATGGTGATGCCTGTTGGATTGGTACAGAAAAAAGATACCAAAAGCAAATATCACTTGTAGGGAATATGCCGAGTTCGTGAAGCTTATCATAAAAGTGAGCAACAAAACACAAATTTGTATGGGTATGCGCAGAAACATGAGCTCTGCTGTAAATTGTCCAGTCCATTGCCCATGTCATCAATCTAAAGACGAGCTAAGCTCTCCACCTGGCTCCTGAGCTGCCGGTCGCCCTGTCCACCGCCTAGCAACAGCCGGCCAGCTGTTGCTAGGTCACCCCCGGGGGTCAGGGCAGGTCAGCTGACCTTGACCGGCCGGCGGCCCCGGGCGACGGGCGGACAGAGGGGGAGGGAAAGAGGGTCGGAGACGGACCGAGACTGCACCTAGGGCTGGGGGTCACTGAGTCACGTTTTATTAGTATTGCTGCATATTATAGTCTATAATATGCAACAATTTCTATAATTTATAGAAAGTCAATGCGATAATAATACTTATAACAGCGAAGTGACATATCAACCTCTTTCTATCTGATAAAGCAATTATAAACAGAGGTATGACATGTAAATTGTAAAATGTGTCACCGCGTCTTTCACTGTAAGGCACTTGTACTAAAGTAGCTATACCCAGCATGCATAAAAGCTGATGGACTGAACCGCATTTTAGATAAGTATCGGTAGTTATGACATGGCGAAATGGGCGACATTTCAGACGGGCAAATGTCGGTTGGCCACTTGGTCTCGTTCATTTGGACGCCAGTAGCCGTCATTTCAACTTGAAGACAATAGCATGGTACAATGCGGCTATGTCAAACTTTCTACTTGCACCAGCAAAGCGCATGTTCCTTTTCAACAGTGCTTTTTCGCTGGAGTAGACTTGAGACTAACTGCTCCGAGCAACTCAGGGGCAATAGTACCGTTCATCACATTTTGTTCACCTACGCTACTTCAAATGTAAATAAACCTCTGGTGTCTGAAATTACTTCCTTTTTAAGCATCACGACCAACATGTTGGACCCTGGCACTAATGCACGTGTCGACCCAGATACAAGGCACAATCATAAAATACGCACACTCCCACGTGACCATGACTATTTTCCCACCTCCACCGGCGTGTGTTTTTCCGCGCTGCTGCCACCAAAACGTTCAAACAGCTCGCGGTAATAAGCTCCAAACAGTCCCACTGCCCCAGTGCACTAATCGCAGATCGTCTAATGTAGCCGCCAAGGTCACCTGTCCTGCGACCGGAAACGGTGGACTTCCGCTGGGCCCCAGAGACCGTGCCGCCGGCGTCAGGGAATCACACGGCGAAGCGGTTACTGTGGTCTAGAGGCTCCCACGGTGATATGTCATGTAAGGGATACTCTGTGATTATGATGTGATTATACCTTTTTAGAGGCAGTAATTTTGGTATGTGGGGTAAGAAAGCGCTAGGTTTGTAAATGGTAGGCATTGAAGATAGTAATTTACCCACGGTTCCCTGCTATCTAGAAAATATTTTTAGCCCCTGAAGGACAACAACACAGGGTGCCATTTTACGCAATGAACTAGCAAGTAGCTATAATAGCTTATTTAATCCATAAGCTGGTTACATTTTTAACGTGAATGGTGAAATATCATGTCTTCATGGAACTATCAACTTTACCTGTCAATCAAAGCTCAAGTTATACACCATACAGTTACCCTAAGAGGCAGTCTAGCGGTGGTCATTCACGCAGACTCCCCGTCCATATCTCCCTATAGCGCACATCTGGGCGTCTCTCTCACATCTCCCTCGAGCTCACTGGAGCGCGGCGGCCGCTTGTCGCCGCATCTGCGCCAGTTACTGTCGCCGCTGCGTCATTTAGCGTCACAGACGCGCCACGTATGGCGCCACCGGCAGCTGCAGACAGGCCCGAGAGATAAACTTATGGCTGCTCTCACTCGTTGGGAGCAATAGAGCTTAATTGTGTGCATTTCCATTTAATTTCACTGTGTTCATCCAGCCCCTAATTAAATAGACAATTGAGTAATCTGCACAACAGAAAAAGGTACGTTATGCGTCACTTTAAATAACTCTAAGACCACAAGGGTACCGACAATACATCATTAATCCATGTCATGTTTGTATTTTCTGAACTTGACAAAAGCAAGGAGAGTTGCCAGTGTGCCGCTAACAACTAAAATAAACGCTTTATGTTTTAGGATGGCGTGTGAATTTTCCAGTTTCACACTGAAACCAACGTCGCCTCTCTTCACACACGTCTCCCTCGTATAGCTACCGCTGGGCAGCACCCCAGGACACAGACAGCACCCCATGCTGTGCACCGGACCGTTTACCGCTAACCTAACGACCTCCGACTGGGAGGATCCATCAGACGCTTGTCACGTGTCCTACAACCACTTCGCCGCCTTGAACGGCCTTGAGTGACCTCGACGGACGAAGATGGAGGCGGGCGACCTTCGCCGAAATGCCGACTGGGTCAAGACTGGAGGAGGTGTTTACCGAAATTCGCACTAACGAGGCGCCCCACAGTTCTGTGTGCCGATTGGGGGAGGAGGTCAGGGGCAAACTGTCCGCTGTATTGTGTGAACACTGGTAAGGTGGGAGGACTGAGGTTGAATCAGAAATGGACAGGGAACATGACTGATTGCTATTCGCTCCAGGCGTGTGAGAGTTGCAAGAATGATGACTGAACAAGCTGACCAGATGTTTCTGTTGAAGATCGATCACGCAACGATGAAAAATGCAAGCAGATGTTACATCACGCGCTTGTGTCTCGAGACGTCTTGCGTGAGGTGGTCGTGACTGGCAATTTGGGCGGCAATTCTGCGTCGTGACCGTTTCGTGTGCTCGCGGAACGATCAGTGATCTCGCAAGCTCACTGCTACCGATGACTGGAGAACGCTTATCAATTATCATTGCAATGAATTGGTTTCGTTGCACCAATGGGCTGGTGAAATATATCGGAGCTAATTGCAGGAAACAATGATAGGCATTGCTTTCTATCAATTTCGTTCGGCTCCAAATATTTTACAATTTCAGGTACCTATCATTACAGAAGATACATTGCATCATCATTTGGGTAGCGCAGAAAAACTGTTCAATAAAATCAAACCATCATCATCGCTAAAAGTCGTGCATGAAGCCATCATCGCAAAACATGACATGGCAAGGCCGCGACCTGGCATCCTAACGATACATAAAATTGCCATGACATGATCTTACCACGACATGACACTGACATGACAATGTCATTACCGTGGCATGACTGACAATTCAGCAGCATAGCTCACTGAAGTTAGTGAATCGGTACCGACGTCACGTATGAGCGGCGGTGACCTTTGGTGACCCGTACTGACCTCTGCGACTTCCGGTGACCTCTCCGGCAGCGGCGAAACCGTGAGCATATCGCGCGTTAGAGTTTGTGTAATAATGATCCATCACCCCCTCGCAAAAAGAAACGCGATGGAGTTCATAGCTTCGATACTACCGAGCATTGGATTAGTGAATGAGTGCCTATAGTGCATTCATAGGGATCAAAAAAAGAAATATAACGTGAATTTTAAGAGTCCTCTTACCTATCGAAATAAGCAGTGTGTAAATAATAATAGATGAATTCGCGAAATGAGATCGAATGGACGCCCAATATCAGCACAAAATTATTTTCGTCTGTCTGTTATAAGGTTTCCAATCTATCTTCATAAAAAGGTTCCGTAATGTCTGTTAGTAATGCATTCTAGAGCGAGGCTCAAAAAGTATGTTTTGGTCACCGTCTCTAAGCCCTTGACAACTAGCTGTGAAAACAATTCCTTCCTCATCAACTCCACCAAAGATCTTTCCGCATTTTCAAGCCCTTCGCCCTAGACACTTCACTTTACGGGATCGTGACGGCTCACGGTGACCCCCTATACCTTCCGTGCGCTCCGCCGAGTCGCCGTCCCTGTAAATCTCCCCGCTGCCACTCCCGTCTCCAGGGTGAAAGTAAACCTTGTTACCGACTCAACCAAGCGGCCAAAGACGAAATGAATTCAGTCTCCGGTGGAATCGTTAGGTTTTCGGGGTAAGATGACGGGCCTCGAAACATGCAATGGTCGTAAATGAAAAAAGAGTTACACGAATCGGTAACTCGGTCTTATTTATAAAGGTCGTCAGGCCTTGCTGATCAAATTTTCACTCACGATTTTAACGATCTTCAAACAGTACGAAAGTTCGATTTCATTAGGCTCCATAAAAGTGTCAAATGTATAGCGTCTTAATCATATCAAATGGAAGTTCATGCCCCATAGCTGGCCGTTAGAACATACTAATAATGTTCCAACAATGTTCATAACTCCTTGTTCAATGCGTGCAGTTTTTGCAGCCCACCCTATTTCTTGCCGAGTTGCGCTAGCCCAGCTCTGATGTAGGTACTCATAAAATCAAATCCTCTGAAACTCTAAGAACTTATGATAAGCAGGTGTTTGAGCTTGAGTTTTGAGACCTAATATTTTTCATACTTCACTCTTACCTACCAAAACTGAACTGTTCACCACCAGCGGCCAATTTCATAAAGCTTGTTAGTATTTTACGAGGTGTGTTTTACAGCCTTTTATGAAATCAGCCACAGATCGCATTCGGGCACAAGCAATCACGGCAGTGACAAACTTTTCCTTTTCTACCGGCAGATATTCGTCGCCCTGGTGCTGGTCGCCAGCGCCCAGGGCTTCTTCCTGCACATATTCGGCCTGGGCGGCGGCAAGAAGAGGGGACGTGGACGGCACAGGGGTCGCGGCAAAGGTCACAGAGGTCAAAGAGGTCACGGCCACGGGGGCGGCGGCGGTGGATATGGCGGAGGGGGCGGAGGAGGAGGCGGGTACATCAAGGTGTTTCCGGTGACGTTTGACGAGCCGTCGACGAGCTACGGACCTCCATCAACAAGTTACGGACCTCCGCCGTCCACGAGTTACGGACCTCCTCCGTCCTCGGAGTACGGAGCGCCCTCGTCGGGTCATGGAGGTCAGTGTTTATTTCCCACAACTGATCCATTCGTAGTGGCTCATATCGAATGAGATAATTGTTATTCATTTCAGCTGGTAGGTAAATGGAACGCCATAATCGCAAAGTTAGTGTTAAAGAAATCAACTCAAAAATACACCAACCAATAGTGCCAGAGAGATCTAAAATCTTAGCGCTCAATTTTTTTTTTTAAGTTATGATATCAAGAGCATAGCTCAAATTCCTCCACGCCTAATGCATCAGAGCATAAGAACTATGCAACATCTTCTTCACAGGAGGAGGCGGCGGCGGAGGATACTCCGGTGGCGGCGGAGGGGGAGGTGGATATTCTGGAGGAGGCGGCGGAGGCCACGGAGGCGGCGGAGGCGGACATTCCGGAGGAGGAGGCGGGTACTCCGGCGGAGGCGGCGGCGGAAGCCACGGAGGCGGCGGAGGTGGATATTCCGGAGGCGGCGGCGGAGGCCACGGAGGCGGCGGAGGCGGACATTCCGGAGGAGGCGGAGGCGGGTACTCCGGCGGAGGCGGTGGAGGCGGCCATGGTGGAAGCGGAGGACATTCCGGAGGAGGAGGCGGGTACTCCGGCGGAGGCGGAGGCGGCGGACATTCCGGAGGCGGCGGAGGCGGACATTCCGGAGGAGGCGGAGGCGGAGGATACTCCGGAGGAGGAGGCGGGTACTCCGGCGGAGGCGGCGGCGGAAGCCACGGAGGCGGCGGAGGTGGATATTCCGGAGGCGGCGGCGGAAGCCACGGTGGCGGCGGAGGCGGACATTCCGGAGGAGGCGGAGGCGGGTACTCCGGCGGAGGCGGTGGAGGCGGCCATGGTGGAAGCGGAGGACATTCCGGAGGCGACGGAGGTGGCTATTCCGGCGGAGGCGGAAGCCACGGAGGCGGAGGCGGACATTCCGGAGGAGGAGGCGGAAGCGGATACTCTGGAGGCAGTGGAGGCGGAAGCCACGGAGGCGGCGGAGGCGGTCACGGAGGCGGAGGCGGAGGTGGCTATTCTGGAGGCGGCGGTGGAGGCGGACACTCCGGAGGAGGCGGATATTCCGGAGGCGGAGGCGGAGGTGGAGGCGGTTACTCTGGAGGCGGAGGCGGAAGCCACGGAGGCGGCGGAGGCGGGTATTCTGGAGGCGGCGGTGGAAGCGGACACTCCGGAGGCGGAGGAGGCGGATATTCCGGAGGCGGAGGTGGAGGCGGTTACTCTGGAGGCGGAGGCGGAAGCCATGGAGGCGGCGGAGGTGGCTATTCTGGCGGCGGTGGAGGAGAAATCATTACTGGTGAGGGCTCTGTTTGACAGTGACATATCACAGCGACATTTAGAGGCATCGATGAACTTTTTGAAGTCTGAGAATCTTTGAAAAAGTGTTAGGTTCTGGCTTCAAAATATTTGTTTCTAGAAAATTTAACAGAAAACAAATAAAAATTCATTACGTTATAATGTCAAAACATGTGATGTAGGTATCCAGCTACCTCTTTCGCCTGAAACGTAATGGTGCGTTTGGCTGTCTATTGCTGACCTTTTTTCTTTTTTACTTTTCAGGCCATGGGTCAGCCGCGGCCCCGTCTGGCGACTATTCGGCCCCGTCTTCCGGCTACTCTGCCCCGTCCTCCGACTACTCTGCCCCATCCTCCGACTACTCTGCCCCATCCTCGGGCTACTCTGCCCCTGTGTCCATGTTTATCATGGACGCCCCTGACCTCAGTCAGGGTCCATCAGGGGGATACAGTGCCCCCAGTTCTCAGGGCGGCGTGGGTCAGGACTACGGAGCGCCCGCAGGGGGTGTGGGACAGTCCTACAGTGCACCCAGCTCGGGAGGAAGTGTGGGACAGTCCTATAGCGCTCCTTCTTCAGGGGGTGGTGTTGGCCAATCTTACAGTGCCCCTTCTTCCGGGGGAAATATTGGCCAGGCTTACAGTGCACCTAGCTCCGGAGGAAGCGTTGGCCAATCTTACAGTGCGCCTAGCACTGGAGGAAATATTGGCCAGTCTTACAGTGCCCCTAGTAATGGAGGTAGCGTTGGCCAATCCTACAGTGTGCCCTCCTCAGGAGGAAGCGTAGGTCAATCTTACAGCGCTCCTTCTTCTGGAGGAAACATTGGACAGTCCTACAACGCACCATCTTCAGAAGGAAGCGTTGGCCAGTCTTACAACGCCCCTTCTACGTCAGGAGGAAGTGTAGGCCAATCTTACAGTGCGCCAAGCACTGGAGGAAATATTGGGCAATCCTACAGCGCCCCTTCTTCAGGAGGAGGAAGCATTGGCCAATCCTACAATGCTCCTAGCTCTGGAGGTAGCGTTGGACAGTCCTATAGCGCCCCTGGCTCAGGAGGTAGTGTGGGCCAATCCTACAGTGCGCCCTCCACCAGCATCGACCAGTCCTACAGCGGTCCCTCGCAGTCCCTCAGCGACCCTGTGTTCGTCGGTACTGGGCTGAGCAGTGGTGGCGGCTCGGTCAGTAACTACATAGACGGTGGCGCCTCTGGCGGCGGTAGTGTGGACCAGAGTTACAGCGGTCCCCAGCAGGTGTCGGCGGGCCAAGACTACTCGGCGCCTCAGGTGAGGGGATCGATGAATTCACCGACATTTACGACAGCAGTGCTTATATTTTACGGGTATTGGAAGGTGTCGCTAGAAAAGTTAAGTTAATGATTTGTTTTTAGAGAGCTGTCGTAACTCGTACTTTGCTACAATAATATCAATACATGATTGTCTATTTGTCGAGACGTAACCAAGTGCTCAAAGTTTGTAAGACAAACTTCCAAGTCAATTGTTTTCGTTATGTCATGAAAGTGCCTTCATATGACCTGGGTTGACCCATAAGCCCAGTCTGCGTGTCAGAGACCTGAATTGACCTGTGGTGACCCCGAAAGGTGACCCCGGTGATCCAGTCGACTTCTAACGACTACGGGCCGCCAGCGGACGCCATCAACATTCAGGTGACCATAAAATCGGCAATTTTTTATTTAGAGCTACCAAGCCAATAGTTAATAATTCTACAATGTCAGCGACTTACCTTTAGGTGCTATAGGTATAGCACCACGAGTCAAAAATAATTTGATACACTAGCAACCATGATTGTGTTTGAGGCCTGAGGGCTTAGTTTTTTAACTTTTCTTGAGACCACTTCCGGGCTATGGGACAAGATGAGATGAATAAGGCTGATACATTAGGGGAGTCAATCACCGATAGTACACTGCACTCGCCGAACCCACTCCGTTGGTGCTGCCTACGGGAATGTCTCGATGGGACAGGGATGGAACAGGCCACTTAGCCGCTGAGGCGACCACCCCAAGCTGAGTGGACGCAATGTAAACTGTAAAGTAACCGTCAGCCCTGACTGATTCCTCCGTTCACAGGCGCCGATCACAGCTCAAATCAACTCGGCAATCACGCAGAACGCGTTACCCAACATTGGGCTGGACGGAGCGCCACCTATAGGCGACGTCGGAGTTGCAACTTACCAGTGACCGCCGCTATGCAGGGTGAGGGCGCTGAGGTAGCTACCAAATCGATCGATGAGACATGAGTATAGATGAAGTCAAGAGAGACCGCATCCATTCAGTTTGTTCATTTGTGAGTTAATTAAAATTTAAAATAGTCCGAAGTCACCATAAGTTGGCTGCCACTGCAAGTGCACCAGACACTACAAAAGAAGAACCTAAGTCGTATGCACACAACTGCCAACTGGCCTGGATAGTGGACAAGGGCGGCGCCACCGTGGGGGCAGTGGGGGCAGACTGCCCCCACTGCACAGTGGGCCGGGCGGCCGCCAGGAGCGCTGGAAATTATTTGCGCTCGAGTTATCGTTCAACTGACTGTGAAAACATTTCATTTACAACGTTTAGCGAGATACCACACCAATAAGATGTAAATTCAAGACTTCTAATACCATGCATGCATGCATGTTGCAATTTGCATACACTGCACTTAGTTTACTGAGGAGTTCAAAAGGCGTCATTCCTGGTAAGATTTTAACACACTTCCCGGCACTCACAGTTTCTCCATTAATGACCGACACATGAATTGGTCAAGGATACAATCTTCTCTCTCTCTCTCTCTCTCTCTCTCTCTCTCTCTCTCTCTCTCTCTCTCTCTCTCTCTCTCTCTCTCTCTCTCTCTCTCTCTCTCTCTCTCTCTGTCTCTCTGTCTCTCTGTCTCTCTGTCTCTCTGTCTCTCTGTCTCTCTGTCTCTCTGTCTCTCTGTCTCTCTGTCTCTCTGTCTCTCTGTCTCTCTGTCTCTCTGTCTCTCTGTCTCTCTGTCTCTCTGTCTCCCTGTCTCCCTGTCTCCCTGTCTCCCTGTCTCTCTCTCTCTCTCTCTCTCTCTCTCTCTCTCTCTCTCTCTCTCTCTCTCTCTCTCTCTCTCTCTCTCTCTCTTTCTCTCTCTCTCTCTCTCTCTCTCTCTCTTTCTCTCTCTCTCTCTCTCTCTCTCTCTCTCTCTCTCTCTCTCTCTCTCTCTCTCTCTCTCTCTCTCTCTCTCTCTCTCTCTCTATCTGAGGGTCGAGGCTTCGCATCGGAGGGTCGAGGCTTCGCATCGACCCTCCCCTGCCTGTTGTAGGATATAGAACCCCTCATATTGAAGGATATATTTCTTAAACTAGCAGGGAAAAGCATACAAAATCGACTACGGTTGGAAAGTGTAACACTAGCCCAATCTTTTTATACCGTCAAAATTAGGTGCCCGAAGTTACATTTTTATAAACGTATAATTTAATACATCTTTAATATTTCCTCTAATATTTTTGAAACCTGCTGCAAGCTTACTATATATAGGATCAAGTGAGTGATCCCAATGAATTCGGTTATGAATACGATCACAATATGCCCCTGTAGAAGGTATTGTAAAGTTCAGAGCGCTGGGCATCCCCGTTTTTGCACTGTCGCGAAAATAAGGTTTCGCATCGACCCTCCCCTGCCTGTTGTAGGATATAGAAACCCTCATATTGAAGGCTATATTTCTTAAACTAGCAGGGAAAAGCAGAAAAAATCGACTACGGTTGGAAAGTACAACACTAGCCCAATCTTACTATGCCGTCATAATTAGGTGCCCGAAATCACATGTTTGAAAGAAATGTAACTCAATGTATCCTTAGTATTTTCTCTAATATTTTTGAAAAATGCTGCAAGCTCACTTTTTATAGGATCAAGTGAGTGATCCCAATGAATTCGTTTATGAATACGATCACAACATGCCCCTGTAGAAGCTATTGTAAAGTTCAGCGCGCTGGGCAACCCCGTTTTTGCACTGTCGCGAAAATAATGTTTCGCATCGACCCTCCCCTGCCTGTTGTAGGATATAGAACCCCTCATATTGAAGGCTATATTTCTTAAACTAGCAGGGAAAAGCAGAAGAAATCGACTACGGTTGGAAACTACAACACCAGCGCAATCTTATTATGCCGTCAGAATTAGGTGCACGAAATCACATGTTTGAAAAAATATAATTCAATGTATCCTTAATATGTCCTCTGATATTTTTGAAACATGCTGCAAGCTTACTATATATAGGATCAAGTGAGTGATCCCAATGAATTCGGTTATGAATACGATCACAATATGCCCCTGTAGAAGCTATTGTAAAGTTCAGCGCGATGCGCATCCCCGTTTTTGCACCATCGCGTATATAAGGCTTCGCATCGACCCTCCCCTGCCTATTGTAGGATATATAAATGAAGCAATTTGCAATTTTCAGGGCTCAAACGATAGAAAATTGAATTTTCTACAAGATGGTTATCTCGGATTTTCAAAATATTGAGTTTTAGGGGTCCAAAATGTCAAACCAAATTTTGAGAAAAATTTGATTTTTTCAAAAATTTGAATTTTTCAAAAAAATGAGACAAGTTGTCCTCGGGCATCAAAAGAAGAATCAGCATGCAAAATTTCAAGTCCGTAGCTCAATATTTGGTTGCTATAGAGGGCGCAAAAAGTAACAAAATATCCAATTTCATTTTTCAAACTCAAATTTTTGGTACTTATAGGGGTCGTAGAGCAAAACAAAAGACATTTTTGGAATCCTGAGATAAAACTGCATCAGATAGCATGTTTTGAATTCAAAATTTTGAATTTTGAAAATTTCGAATTTTTAACCCCTTTTTTCACTTTTTCACCATTTTGCGGGGGTCAAATCTCCAAATTCTTGCCACCATCGTGTTCTACGTCCAAAACTACCCCAAAAACATGTGTCACACGGTATTTAAATGTTATTTTGAAAATTCGACTTTGTGTGACCTTTGGTGACCTGACCTTGACCTTGACCTGTGCTCCAATTCGCTTTAGACACAATAAGACTTTTCTTACATCTTTTGGGCACATGCCAAGAAATTTTGAGCTCGCTGCTGTCGGTAGTTCGGTCTCTGGGGCCCAAAATGAAAACCCCTATTTTTACCTTTGACCTGACCTTGACCTCAAGTTTGACCTGAGAACCAAATTTAAGTATTCATCAGATGCGTCTTGTTTAGAGCTTTCGTTTGCCGCCTCGCCTGTCCCGCTGCGACTAACCGTTCTCGAGTTATGGGCTGGGGACGTCTGACGGCCCCCCCCCCCAGCAAGTGGTGTTATGAAAATACCCCAGCAAATGCCGGGTTAAAACAAGTTTTAAATGCTAATCGAACACATCTTGTTGAGACCTTTCGATCGCTGCCATGCGCATCTCGCTGCGACCATTTGTTCGCAAGTTATAGGCTAAGGACGTTCACTACCCCTCTCCCAACCAGATGGTATAAAAATACCCCAGCAAATGCCAGTATAGCTCCTAAACTAGCAGCGAAAAGCAGAAAAAATCGACAACGGTTCGAAAGTACAACACTTGCCCAATCTTATTATGCCGTCAGAATTAGGTGCCAAAAATAACGTTTTTATATAAGTCTAATTGAATATAAGCTTATGTAGATGTCTGCAACATGTTGCAAACTCACTATTTAGAGTGCAATCAGATGAGTGAGCCCAATGAAATTGGTTATGAACATGATCACAATAACCGTGTGCATCATGTGCAGTCGTTTATTTTCACCAATAAGATGTTCATTCATGAGAAAAGAGCAATTCAAAATCTAGTCGAAATCGTTCAGATAGCCGCTTCATTCCCTAACCGTCAGTTAGACTGTGTTCGGAGCTGAATATTGGCCGTGACATCGGTCTCATACTTATTCACGGCACGGCATCGTATCCTATGATCAATTTCGAGTCTGTGGGTATTAATTTTTTGCACCCTGAGCACGTTTCATTTTTCGGCATTTCTAGCGCTCCTGGCGGCCGGCCGGCCTACTGTGCACTGGAAGGAGGCCGTGGGGGCAAGACTATGTTTTTGCCCCCACAAAATTTGGCTGATGTTGAAAAGGGAACAGAAGACCGTTCATGATAGGCGGTTATATAGTACGCCTGTTTTTTTTTTTACGGTCCCCGTATCAAGTGCATCAGCAGAACGTTCGTTCTCGGACCGGCTGTCGCATATCTCCTATTCCCACTCATTCTCCTTATACTCATTTTCATTCGCCAGTAGGCTGCCCTCGAGCTTGACCTCGAGGAGGTTGAGAGGCAGTTTGTCAAAAGTCGGCCAGAGAAGAGATCACCCTCTTAATTGGGAACCCTTAGATTGAGACTGAGCTCAGGGAGGTATGACAAAATGTGATAGGTATGTATATCCGGGTTACCTGGAAATGTATGTGGGTCGCCCTAATGGAGCTTATTCTGGTATATCAATCGTGTGTGAGAGAATCGCACATATACGATAAAACATATACGTACACACATATACGTACTACGGGATAAAAGAAAACTAGGTAGGTACTGACTATTGTTTTGAGGAATACACCATTTTACATCTCAACGAACCGGAACAACATAACGTTTTCACAGGTTTGTGTCTCGCAATCTACATAGTTTTATAGTTTTATTTGCTCACGACCTTAACCCTCGCCGGCCGAGGGGGGGGGGCGGGTGCCGCCCCCCCATAGGTTTTTTTTTTCGCGATAGCTCCGAACACGCTGGCGATAGAGAGCTGAAACTTGGCATACCTGACCTTTGATCCAAGCCGCATCTTTTGACACCAACCGCATTTTTGGGTCAGGTCAGGTCACTGACCTATGACGTCATAAGTGAACCTCTGCACGGTCTTCAGATGTCGCAACTTCGCAACGCCCTCACTGCCAGAGGAGATGTCACAGGGAAATGAAACTTGCAGGATCTAGTATCCATTATGAGTCCCACAACTTGTATATCTCGGATTTTTCCTAAAGGTCATATGAGGTCAGGTCATTTTCGTGACCTCACCATTATAAGTCAATGGGGAAAAATGAAAACTGCTATTCTGGCGCCGGGAACGATCTCCAACTATCTCAAGCACACAGAATCGTGATTTGATGCACTCCTTGCAAGGTTAGATGCGTCACTTTTGCAATGTTGACCTTGCGTGACGTCATTTATGACGTCATCAAGGTCATATTAGTTTTTCGTCAATAACTCTTGATCAAATTGAGCTAGCGAGTCGGGAAAGCCACCAATGGACTCAGGAAGACCTGCCGAATCGAATGATATGCGACATGACCTCTTTCGACCAACTTCGTGACCTGGGGGTACTGACCTGACCTTGACCTGAGGTCAACACCCCAAGTTGACCTGACCCGGACAAAAAGTATATCATTCGACGCGCCTGAGCGAGACGAACACGATGCTGCCAAAATCGGCGCTCTGCGGCCGTTTTTTTGCGAAGTTATTCACCAAAAACTGAACCGTACCTTGGGGCACTTGACCTGACCTCAGAGGTCACCGGTTGACCTAGGACCTTAAAATCGGGTACCAATCTCTGCGTCTCGTAACGGCGCACACGCTCGTTTTTTCCGCGACGCGCTAGCTCCACCAGGGGCGAAACGGCGAGGGGGGGGGGGTCGTACCCGCCCCCCCCCCCTCGGCCGGCGCGTATGTAGAAAACCAATAGGTCCGGCGAGGGTTAACCCGCCCGGGCCCGGGGAGTAATCCCAACCTCCGCAACCCGGGGTAGCCCTCCCCCCCCCCCTCCACCCACCTGTCTAACTCCGTAAATAAGGCAGCTACGGAAACGAAAATGGTACCAAACGAAAGGTACCTACGAGAAGATTCTAAACCACCTCAACTTTTTGACCTCAGGTCAATGTTCAAGGTCAGAAGTCAAGGTCAAAGGCACAAACCGACACTTCTGTAGTGGTCTCAAAGTACGTGTTCCAGAGGACGGTGTGGTGCATAAAACCGGCTAAAATGGATGTTAAACGAAAGAAGATAGTCTGGGGATTCCGATAATGTGCATAACATTCAAAGTCAACGTCACGGTCATGCTCAAAATTGACCACAAACTTTGCACTTTTTCTTTTATTTTGTATACCTACCTACTACATTCCGAGATGTTTTGAAATGTGTTGAAGCTTAGCGGACCTCTATTTGTGCTGTAGCTTACGATACAAGGCTGCTACAAGGTCAAAGTCACAAGAGAGTATTCTTGCTAAAAGCTATTTCGCTTTTTCAAGTCAGGCATAATAATTAAGACCTGTTTTGCCATCCTGAGGTTAGAGCCTCAGTGAATGCTTAGAGCAAAATGGACAATCGTGATCAGCGGCTACGAAATCATCACAAACGACCTTTCATGAGTCAAAGTCAACCGGAGGTCATTCGAGGTCATATGAGGTCAACATAAAACTTGACCCTTTCCAAACAATATTGTGTTATTCGACACGGTCTCGACGAGACGAATGCGAAGGTACCTACAACTGCCGTAGCTCTAGGACCATTTTTGTTGAAGTTATTTGCGAAAAAAAAAACTAAAGCCCCAGCTGGGGGTCGTTGACCTGACCTCTGACCTCAGGTCACCAAAGTCACTTAAGCATTGTTTTCTAGGTAAAATGCTACACAACCGTGCTCGTAATTTGTCGTTATCTCTAAAACACTATTTTTGGCAGCTGGTTGAAGTTCACGTCTGTGACGCCGAAGTTTGCCGTGCAGGAGTCTAGAAAAATCGGCCCTGAGACGTTATCAAGGAGGCTAGGTCCATTTTTTTTTTGCTTCAAAGATGTGAAATATATGGGGGATAAGGTACAGCAAGGTCCTCTTTTTATCCCTAAGCGTTCATGTTCATGAGGTATCGCAAATATTCGCCAGCGGGAGGCGAATACCCCCCCCCCCCTCCCTTCCGGGCCCGCGAGGGTTAATGGTTAAGTTCAATACGTATGCATGAAACCTGAAACCATAATAATTTTGAATAGCAACATCTAGGGGCAAGGTGGTCATGGATTTTGCAGATCGGCGTATCAGACAACAGTCCGCGGGTCACCTCAAGCTTGCCCCCACTGGCGAAAATCCGTGGCGCCGCCACTGATAGTGGATACCCACATTCGTTGACCCCAACCAGAAGGATATGTCATAGTTATTATGCGCCTTTGTTCTTTTTCAGGGAGGGATCTGGTCATCCATGCTAGTTTTGTTCAATCCGTTTCTACAAGGACTGAACAACAAACTGGCAGGCTGCCAATGCAATGAAGGAGTCTCAGTCAAACACTGTTACCATGGTTACGACGGCGTCTATTAGTCAGCTGATTGCACAGTGATGGCGGCTATATAGTGGAAAGAGGGAATGGCTCAAGATGACCTCTTGGCTCTTTGAAGTGTGGGGAAAGGTGATGCTGCGTTAGTTTTGCTTGCAATGCAACGCAGAGACATTTTACGCAGCCATATGCAACGAACTTATTCGCGTTTCTGATGGCATCCGCATGATATAAGGAAATGGAGGATCGGATGTTTTGTATTGAGCGATGCCCCATTGATTTGCGTGTGCATGAACTTCGACTGTATTTGAAGATAATGGAGCGACTGCTTGAATGTATTTAGCCCTCAGATTATCTAAACTGCAAGCCGTTCCTACGTGTCGTCCCGCTTGGCAGTAAGTGAATTTGCTCACTTGCATTTTGCAGTACGGGCCCATGTTGAAACACGTTGCTTTTATGAATGTTCTTACGCGATTTTTCAATCCCATTCCTAATGCCTTGACTATCGCCATTGAAAGTGTAGAATTTTATACAAGTAGAGTTGCGGATGAATGCATTGGAATCGACCTAAACCTTCGATTCGAGTCGTTCCGCTGTAATCGTGTTTAGGTATCATTTTGGCGTATGTCAACGTGCAGCTGCAGTGATGGATGCGTGTACCTATTTTGTACGATTCATTCCTAACGAAATACACGGACGTGTTGTGTTATAAATCAAGGATGTACCGAATTGGAGGGGACATGATACGACAGAGAACGTGAGCATCAAACAGCAATGATGACAGAGCAAAGGTTTAGTTGCACAATTCATAGCATGCTAAGCACCTCCAACGCCCCCTTACCTATGAGTGACTGACCCCTGCCCGGATATATCTCAAAATCGTTCGAAGATACTAAAGAACGGCAAGACCCCATCGAACTCACCTTATTCGTGGCTCCAGTGATGAATCTCAATCTTCACTGTCCTTGGATTTTCAACTCGCTGGCGAGGATAGCCTGGTACTTCGAAACCGCATTATCTCGATGATAGTAGGTCTTTAACTTGATCCACAAAATAATTCAGTACATCGAAAGATAATCCAAAGTTGAAACAAACTCATTTTACGCAGTAGGTGTATTCCCCACCGCCCGCCCCGCAGGACACTCAAGCAGAAACTGACAGGAATATGACCCGAGGGCATATCAGCTGACCCGCACTACCCCCGCAGCTGAGTGGCGGGGAGGGGAGGGGAGGGAAGGGAAGCAGAGGGGGAGGGGTCCCGGCGACTGGACGGTCGGGCTGGGGGGGGGGGGGGAGCGGAGGTTGGGGGAGCGGGGAAGAGGGGTCATGAAGAGGGTCGACTTCGAAGCATAGAAAGGGTCGAGGGAGGAAGGGAACGTCGCTTCGTGACCCAGCAAACGGACTAACCTATTTCAATGAGGGTTGACGGGATTAAAATTATTAATGGATGGGTACTCCAGCGGTCTATTCAACCTGGGCGATACTTTCTTCTCTCTCTCTCTCTCTCTCTCTCTCTCTCTCTCTCTCTCTCTCTCTCTCTCTCTCTCTCTCTCTCTCTCTCTCTCTCTCTCTCTCTCTCTCTCTCTCTCTCTTCTCTCTCTCTCTTCTCTCTCTCTCTCTCTCTCTCTCTCTCTCTCTCTCTCTCTCTCTCTCTCTCTCTTTTCATTGCTGAATGACAGCTGAGGAGAAGGTAAAGTAAACCAAAGATACTCGCTCATGCGGTGTATTAGCCACTGAAATAATCTGTCAAACGGAGACCGTTGTTCACATATGTAATGTGCTCAACATTTCCAGCGCATGCATCCAGCAAAGCGATTCTTGAGATGATAAGTTATCCCTACAACCAGTCCGAGACTCGATATCGATTTGTTCTCCTGTGCAGTGTGCATCAGCGTCGATTCCGTCTCCGTAGCAGACATGACATATTGGGCTTTCTCTGCCGGGCTTCTCTCTGGCTTACTAATAAGTGCAATTATGTAGACACTACACGGGAGCCGATGTGGCTTCATACCCGGCACCGGACGGCCGACTTATCGAGGAGGTCGATACTTGATGTCCCCGACACAACACAGGCAGGTGTGGCCGTCACAAAGCGATCTGACCGTGCCCAGTGAATTGAGTGTGATTAATAGGTTGTAGACTTCTACATAGATTGTATATAGATTGTCCAGAATTGGAGGATCAAAAGCATAGCATGCTTTTGCATCCGGAAATTCCCATTGGTGGGTCGCTGAAGAAAAGTTCGGCCAAGCCTGTTTGTCAGTGAGTATGTGAGTATGTGAGTTTGTCCAAGCATTTTTGGACCTGGAGTAAAAATGGGTGGACCGATCGGGACGAAAGTGGGACCTTTCGACTCGTCTCCGGCGAGGTAAACTTTTGATGCTGGTCTCGGTTCGCTCGGCGCTTCGTGGCACATGCTATTCCGCTTCAAAGTTTCGGTGACACGAATTTTTTTTGTCAAGGCTACAGGTCAACCCGAGGTCACGGGCAAAGCCATACTGGCGGGACACATCGGTAACACCTTGAACCAGTTTCCAGGGGGGTCACCGTCTGCGAGGGGTGCAGGCTGCACGTGCTGGGGTCGGAAAACCGTTTTGACGTGAGGTCCTCTGGCTCAAAGAAATTTTAAGCTATCAACCTTAAAATCGGTTCAATGGTAGTCCCAGGCAAGGCCTTCAAAATAATGCACATTTGGTTGAGCTTAACTCTGTGGTGCATGAGCTATGCACGTGCAAGCCGATTGCACCCCTTCGTACGTTGCCACGCCTGCAGGGTAAACGGCAGCTCTAACTGGTTCAAAACTTGCAGGTCATAAGAAGAATACATTTGATCACGACATTCCGGCGAGATAATATCCGAGGGGTGCAAGCTGCGCGTGCGGGGGGCGGATAACGGTTTTGACGAGGGATCCTCTGATCCCGGGAAACGTCAGGCTAGCGACACAAAAGTCGGTACACTGATAGAACTAGACACACGCTACAGGGTGTAATGAAAATGACTGCACTGGGGTGCCTGGGACATGAACTATGCACGCGCAGTTAATTCATATCTTACTGTAGGTAGATATCCACACCAATCTCACGTGCTTCTAAGCATTTTTGGGATGTTTCGGTTGGTTTCAGGTTCAGTCCAAGCTCAGTCTGGGCCCGGTGTGTGCCCTCAGTCCGTTCCTCCAATTCTGGCCCAAGGCAACGCAAGAGCGCTGCCGGCATCTAGATGCCGGAGTGACTGGTAGGAACCCACTGTAAAGGTCCCGGGTCAACCGGTGACTAGATGCCGGCAGCGCTCTTGCGTTGCCTTGGGCCAGAATTGGAGGAACGGACTGAGGGCACACACCGAGCCAAACCACCGAAACCCAGACTGAGCCTGGACTGAACCTGAAACCAACCGAAACATCCCAAAAATGCTTGGAAGCACGTGAGATTGGTGTGGATATCTACATACAGTAAGATATGGATTAACTGCGCGTGCGTAGTTCATGTCACAGGCACCCCAGTGCAGTCATTTTCATTACACCCTGTAGCGTGTGGCTAGTTCTATCAGTGTACCGACTTTTGTGTCGCTAGCTCGACGTTTCCCGGGATCAGAGGATCCCTCCTCAAAACCGTTATCTGCCCCCCGCACGCGCAGCTTGCACCCCTCGGATATTATCTCGCCGGAATGTCGTGATCAAATGCATTCTTCTTATGACCTGCAAGTTTTGAACCAGTTAGAGCTGCCGTTTACCCTGCAGGCGTGGCAACGTACGAAGGGGTGCAATCGGCTTGCACGTGCATAGCTCACGCACCACAGAGTTTAGCTCAACCAAATGTGCATTATTTTGGAGGCCTTGCCTGGGACTACCATTGAACCGATTTTGAGGTTGATAGCTTAAAATTTCTTTGAGCCAGAGGACCTCACGTCAAAACGGTTTTCCGACCCCGGCACGTGCACCCTGCACCCCTCGCAGACGGTGACCCCCCCCCCCCTGGAAACTGGTTCAAGGTGTTACCGATGTGTCCCGCCAGTATGGCTTTGCCCGTGACCTCGGGTTGACCTGTAGCCTTGACAAAAAATTTCGTGTCACCGAAACTTGGAAGCGGAATAGCATGTGCCACGAAGCACCGAGCGAACCGAGACCAGCACCAAAAGTTTACCTCGCCGGAGACGAGTCGAACGGTCCCACTTTCGTCCTGATCGGTCCACCCATTTTGACTCCAGGTCCAAAAAAGCTTGGACAAAATCACATACTCACATACTCACTGACAAACAGGCTCAGCCGAACTTTTTTTCAGCGACCCACCAATGGGAATTTCCGGATGCAAAAGCATGCTATCGCATACTTTTGGTCCTCCAATTCTGTAGTATAGTATAGATTGTATTTTGTATAGATTGTATAAAGATATAGATATAGATTGAAACAATGGCGTGCATCACTGGACCTTTAAAATAAACGTCCTTTACTTGGCTGGCATACTCTTAGCCGGACAATAAACGCATCGTGTTTCCATAGTTTCGCCATATAATGGTGAAAGCTGGAACCGTGACAGTTGAGAACATGCTTGGAAATCAATAATCGGATCAGAGAATATGTATGCTTGGAAGGAAATCAACAATCGGATCAGCGGTCGCAATCCAGGATAAATATCCGTAACCGGCGCGTCTTGCGACGAACATCCCTTGTCACTATTACTTCTCGCTCTGCGCAAACTGAATCAGAATAACACACACGCTAAGAATATTATACCACTGCTGAAAGAAGACCCCTCGATCCAGCGAGAAGTATCCAGACGCCGTGAGCTGAAACTTCTCCAGCACCGGACGAGAGAGGGTTTCACGCTGTGGCGCCGCCGCCGAGTGCTTCAGCTGCTGCCTGGCGTCTTCGGCAGCCTCGGAGGCGAAGTGGCACTCGCTGAAGGTGTTCCACATCAGGTAGCTGGTGATGGATACGGTGATGACCGCGCAGACGGCGCAGATGATGGTATCCTGGCGGGGGTCCGAGATGCAGCGGGGGATGTTGTAGACCAGAGACTGGTAGGACATGATGATGAAGGTGTTGTTCAGCAGCATTAGGGACATGAAGATGGAGGGGGAGAGACTGCCGCAGAGAGACTCGGAGAGGTAGCTGTAGAAAGGAAGATGTGAGATGTAAGACGTAAGTAGATGTAAGACGTACATAGAGTCAACGCTATCCGTCCCAACGAAATGGCGGAGCTAATGCCACAATCAACAGGAGTGAACCGTATAATCGAGAGAGAGAGAGAGAGAGAGAGAGAGAGAGAGAGAGAGAGAGAGAGAGAGAGAGAGAGAGAGAGAGAGAGAGAGAGAGAGAGAGAGAGAGAGAGAGAGAGAGCTCATCTACTGCAAGCACTGGTTTAGGCCGAGTTCGTAAAAATATTACTCTAACTGGTTGGTTTAGAACAGTTCATGATTGATAGCGCCAAGCGTTTAGACCATCCCAACCAGCTAAAAGGTAGCTAACATTTGTAACATCTAACGACTCCTACGAAACCTCTCGCTTCTGACGAAACGAGTATAGTTGTGATGGTGAACCGTTTTCGAATGACAGTTTAGCAGCCTTGCTATCGCCTAGGTACATTTTTTTTTTAATAAATTTAGTCCGAACCTTTTGATGGGAAGGATTCACAAGGACAGAGCCACCGCTAAGCGAAGCTTGTTGCGATGACCCTGCCCTATCTACCCTCCGATCGCGCAATTCCGAGGCAGTATTTTGATTTTGTATTTAGCTGGTATATATATATATATATATATATATATATATATATATATATATATATATATATAATATATATATATATATATATATATATATATATATATATATATATATATTGAAACGAAATGCAACTTAGTTTTGCACCAATATTTACGAAAAAAACCACACTTCGGAGTCGATCGTATATGTGCATATAAAACTAACAGTTTCGGGTCATCTCGACCCCTTGTCAAAGTTTACACACATTGCACAGAGCAACACATCAAGCGAGACATTATACAGATGACATCGATTTCTTTGCACACAGACACATGACACCGTTCAAATGGCGCTTCTCTTGTAAAACCTGGCCTTAACCCTAGAACGCCTAGGGGGGGGGGGTGTATCAACCCCCCCCCCTGAGGTTTTTTCGAAGTGCACGCTAAACGGCTTGTCGTAGCGGGCTGAAATTTTCAACACCCTCTGGGGCAACCTTTGCGCATCTTTTGCCGAAAAAAATTGATCGGGTCATGTCAGGTCACGGAGTTATGACGTCATAAGAGGTACAGCCTCCGGCCGGATTTTCACAAACTGAGTGCCAACGCCCGAGGTTTCCTGCCGGTGGTACGGACATCAGTTGATGGATCGTGATGAAACTTCCCATGCATGTTGGGGCAAGTATTGGCTATCATATGGTATAAGAAATTTGACCGGGTCAGGTCAGGTCACGGAGCTATGACGTCACAAGAGGAACAGCGTCCGGTACTATTTTTGAAAAGCGCCCGAACCACTATTTTGCTAATTCTTGTCACCTCAATGGGAATATGCAGCAATATTAGCTTCTATAGGGAGCAAATGGACCTCCCAAATCCAAAAATACAATCAGATTTCAAAAATTTAAATTTTGATTTTTCGAATTTCTGCCGCCGACTGTGACCTTGCCGACTTCCGGCGCTCCCAACGCGCCATTTTTAGAGCTAGGGAAACGAAATACATACCAAACGATAGAAAATTGATCAAGGAACACGATAGTGAAGGTTTCAAGTCGATATCTTCCACCGTTTTGCCGCAATCGCCGCCGAAAGTTGAAAAAAATCTATTTTTCCGAAAATTTGACCTTTGACCGGTCAAAAGTAGGTCAAATGTTGACCTAGGACCAAAAAATATACCACCAATCGCGAGATCTCGTTGAGAGCAATCCGTTGGTTTTTTCCGCTAAGCTCTACGACCTTCCGTTTCGAAACGCCAGGGGGGGGGGTCGTAACAACCCCCCCCCTGGTCGTTCGTGTTATGAGAAATGGCCTGGTCGTGCGAGGGTTAATCACGGTGCTTCCGCCGGAACCTTCCGTCGCCGCCCGGCGTCGGCGCCGTTGTCGTTGCCGACGAAGGCTGAATAGCCGGGAGCTCCTGCCAGCTGCCGGGGCTTCCGGCTCAGCCGCGACAGCTGAGCTGCATCGAACAGGGACGACCGAGATGTGGAAACCTTGTAAAGACAGCTCAGAGATCAGTTTAGTCCCAGACCAAAGATCTTCTCGGCGAGTTGGAAGTTGAGTTTGAATTTGTCCGAGTCTGAGGTCTGTACTAAAATATTTCATTTTAGCACATAGTAACTGGACGGGTGGGCTGGTCAGTTTGACAATGTCATTGCTGACGATGCATGATAAAACTATCGACCGGATTGGGATCCGGGTCTCATAACCATTGGCCCAGACGGATATTTGCTCATTCCGCTCTCTTTGGGTAGTCCAGGCTTGCATGAACTCCAATGCAGCTTATTTCAGTTTAGTTGAGACCGTCTAAGGCTTCTGGAGATTACTAGTCACGGTAGATGGTTTCAAAAGTTTGTCAGAGTCTGCCCTGCGTCAGCGAGCGGCTGCCTTCGCTGGCCGGCGTCTCACTTCCGGTCACTTCCGGTGACTTCCGGTCTCACATCCGGTGATCTGCTCCGCTGTGTTATGAGATGTAACAGACCTTTATCAGGAGTCAGAACGGCATGGGACATTTACACAGACAAAAACGCCAATCAAATGTCTGTTTTGCGACAGGGTAACATATAGAGACAACATTTTCGAGAGTCACCAACAGTTCCGGGAGACTTCACCACAAACGGTCTCTCTAAAGACAGATATACTCGTCTGTATTTCTCTGGTGCAGCAAATATAAATTCGTCTTGACCATAGCCCACCCCATTCCTCAATCGACTTCCGCCAGGCTGTGACTCTAGCTCAGTGCTTTGATCACGCTGGCTGCCTGTCCTGGTGCCTTGATTACCTCTTCCGGTGATGACCTGCCCGTGTACTGGTTCTGTCCATCTCCTTGACGGGTGAGATCGGAAAAAGATTGGTCCTATGTCCATCATAGACAGCAGCCGCATGCAATGGGCTACTCGGACGTTATGGATCGATCAGTACAGGGTCAACTCTCATCTTATGGGGTCATCATAAAATAATCACTGCTGACCTTTAAAGTCTTGTCTTCAGCAAAAGCAAATCATGCTATAAAAGTCTAATTCAACATTCAAGATGAGAGCATCGGCCCACAAGATCTAACAGCCAACATATCAAACACACCACATCATTCTGAGCATCACACTCACACCTTCCCCGAAATCTCTCCCCGGGAATTTCCCTACCCGGAGATTTCCTGAGCAGAACGTGCGCCGTGCCACCCCAGTGTGGGCCCTTATTGGACATCACAGACACCGGAGGCCTGCACCGAGTCCTAAGGCGTCTGAGGAGCCTCTGGAGGCCCTGGTACACTCAGATGAGGCTAATTGGGAGGCTGGGCGGTGTATTTCTGTCAGCGTTATGGGAGAGGTTGGTGGTTAGATGGTGTTAGTGGTACCGAGGAAACCGCCCATGGCATTACGGATGGAGTCATGGTCTCGGCGACTGAGCGGATGGAGAGAGAGAATGGGAGATTATGATAGAAGGCTGGAGCGAGCGATGACGAGGAAATTTCGTAGAAATAATACGTAGCAAAGCAATATTTCAATAAAATGATATAGTTTTATCAATTCATGATGCAATAGCGAAATAAATCAGCTCGACTGTTGCTGGATGGAGCATTTGAGAAATACGTTTGATTTTTGGGCCCTGCATTTATATTTTCGTATGTAGTTTTATATAATCCAGTACCTTCCACTGACAAATAACATGTTTGGTAGCTAGAAAAATAACAGGATTGAAAGAGCAGCTCTCAACCCAGAGGAAGTATAAATCGGGTACCTTAAATCTGAAGTCTACAGAGATGTAAAATACTGGTATGATAATCCACCAGGCATTTTAGCTTATGATCAGCATTTTAGCATTTTAGCTTTTAGCTTCAAGGACATTTTAGCTTATGAACGCATGACAGCGTGGAGTATGAGAACACTTAGCCGGAATAAAGGGCTGGCTGTCAGCTGAGCATTATTTCTAAGAAGACATTACACTTTAGGAAAGGACAGCCGGACACTCAGCTACTGCATTATCGTAAAATGTTAATATATTTTGTGCAAATGTCACGGACCTGAGAGGGTAGCACCCAGTTGACAATACGAAGCACTACAGTAAATTTAACCCTCGCCGGCACAGGGGGGGGGGGGGTTGATGCAACCCCCCCTAAGGTTTTTCGCGAATAACTCGCGTAAAAAGCGACCGATCGCGACGAAACTTTCAGTACCCTCGCATTGATCAATTTTACACCTACCCTGAAAATTTCATGACCCTGACCCCAATGACCTTTGACCTTTGACCTCTTTTATGTGACCATGTTTGGCCGAAATCGCGGTTCGGCGCATGTCGGCTCGCATTAGCCGCGCGTTTGCAAGCTTTTGGTGGTTTCAAACGTTCAAACATGTGATTTGATGTTGCTCCCATGCATTGGGGTGGGTGTCAAGGTCACCTGAAGGTCAGGTCAGGTCATTGACCTTTGGTGACCTCGGGTGACCTCGGTTCACTTTTTCGAGTTTTACATGTTTCTAGGCTAGTTTTTGGAGCTGAATTCGAATTAAGCAACCATTTGAACATTTACGAAGTAGTTTTGGTGCCTTCGTAACATGTTACGAAGCTGTCCGTGGCGGTTGACACGTATTACGAATACCCGTCACAACCCCTACCGGTTGACCTGACCTGACCTGACCCGACCTGGTCTAAATGCTGAAAGACATCATCTCTGATAAAAACTAACACGATATTCGTGATCAGCATCCCGGAAAACCTCATAGCAGCCACACTTTACGACTTTCTAACATGTCCCGATTTTCCCGGTTTTCGGGTCATTGACCTGACCTGGAAGGTCACCCGATGACCTAGGACCTTAAAATTGGGTATCATCGGCTTCCTCTCGTGACGGGCAACACGCTCGTTTTTTCCGCGAAGCTCTAGCTCGATCAGGGGCCAAACGCGAGGGGGGGGGGTCGTACCAACCCCCCCCCCCCCTTGTGCCGTCGAAGGACTCAAAATGGCCTGTGCCGGCGAGGGTTAAAGTCGTAAGAAAATGTCAAGGTGAGGGCAGACAAATTAATGGGCCGTTTTTGGGAAATGTCTTGCTTGGAGCTGACCGCCATGAGTTGATGAGAAATCTCAAATAATCTTAAATCATGCAAGACTGAATGCCAAATAAAAGAATGAATAAATGAATGAATGAACACAAGAAAGTAAACTGAATGTTTGATATTATTATTTATTACCCAACTTCTCCAACACGAAATCGAGTACCTATATCAGTTTTCTTCCAAAAATACCCCTAGCCCCCCCCAAAAAAAAAATCGTTCACACACCTATACACTCACCAAAGCCTGATCGACTCACCTTTTTTCGCCCTGGCAAACTCGACTTGTCGCAGTAGATGCAGCTCTCCCTTCTCGGTTATCCCAAACGGCAGTTTCCTGTTGTTGGCTCTGACCACGGAGTACTGTAGTACCCCGCGCACCTCCTCCGGTACATCATTGGCGGCGTGTACTCGAAGGAACGGTACACGCAGCGGAAAGTCCATGGGTACGGTGGTACGCACGCTGTACCGGTTGCCGTGCGCGATGTATGGGAATATTGTCCGACATCGGCCTGGAACGGAACGGAAAGGTGGGGTTAGAATACGATCACATGGAGAGATTTGATGGTCAAGTGCTTTTTGCTCATTTTGATGGGAGGTACGAGGCACCTTAGGGAAGACACATTAATTGGGAAAACAAAGAACAATAATGACTAAATTCAACGACTTAATGAGTAGCATTTAGGCTAGCCAAGGTAATGTGTATGCACCAACTTTGTGTACCATACCACAAACGTCATTACCGAAGGAGCGAAAATTGAGAAAACGTAAAAAGATCAGCCCACGTGTCACGTGGCTTTTCCTTCCTAGTCTCTAGGCGACTTTAATTGAGACCAAAGTGCCTCTTTTCAGTCCAGACAAATCCAAACGACACTGTGTAGCAGCTGGCACAGTTCAGAATAAAACAACCAAACTAAACACCGCTAGGCAACAGGAGGTGCGGTAACTCAGAGAGGACACTGTCTTCGGTGAAGTTCAACGACCGCCGACATGACATTACTTCGGCAGGGGAGGGTGTCATGGTGCACTTGGCAACAGCCTGTTCGCTATTCAGTCACAAGGCAGATGGTTACCAAACAGGTGAACAGGTGAACAGAACAGATGAACAAGTGAATAGGATATAACATGTAAGACAATGACAGAACAAGATATCTGAACAGGTAGAGCATGGGACAAAAACAGAAGACACGATCAGATATAACATGGAACTTTCTAATGTCGTCAGAAACTGGGGAAAATGCAAGCTGCTGCGACAGAAATAAGAAGAAAAACCAAACAACTTCACTTTCATCAACAGCAGCGCCGACTAGCCAGCAAAGATGCCGTACAAAACAACGATATCCCCAACTTCCAACTGCAAAAGTGAACAAGACTCCCACTGATCCAATCAAAAGATGAGGTGACTTTCAGTACACCCGGAGACTTTTAGCGAATTCATGGTGTGTCAAAAGTGGAAATAGCCGGTGCGCCGTCTGGCAACCCGGCAGCCCGCCGCCATAGGGAAATTCATGCTTTTTGTCGCTTTTTCGCTCCTTATGAGTCACTTGATCTAATTAGAGCTTAACTAGGAACGAGGCGGGTCACTTGGACGTATTCGGGAGCCGAATGCGGTGTTTTGGAGCCAATACCTGGGAAACCCTATCCGCCCAATGCGAGTTTTTAAGAGTCTGCATGCCCAAATTAACGTTGAGCGCGGCCGTTTTCGGTCGGTTTTCCGCGACCTTGTGGCGAAATCGCCTTATTTATTCAACCAGGGTGGGCTAATTCGCTTAACTAGGAATGAGGCGTTGAAGAGAATTGTTCAAGGAATAGAGCTGTGCAAAAATATTTTTTGTATTGTTAAAACTCTATCCGCCCTCGAGCGATAAATATTGTTGACCCATTAGAAACACATCCCCTGGAATGCGTTTGGACTTGGCTGGATCTAATATTAGCGAGTATCTGCTAATCCAGTTTCTTGGCTTACACAGTACGCACACAAGCACACATACTTCCTGCCCTTGGTTATTCCTCACTTGAATGAAAATTTTGCTGTAATAACTATTCCCAGCAGTTAACAGGTTTTAGTGCAGTGCCAATTCGGAACCGTTCAGCGCCGCCATTCGGCGGCCGGCGGCGGCGCGGCGCCGCCGGCCGCCGCGCCGCCGCTCTGGCAGGGTGTTTGACTTCATATCTCTGTTGCTAGAAAAGTTGTGGACCGATTTACTTGAATCTTGCATGAAAAGATCCGCCATTCAATTCTTAGCAGGTAACGAAAATTTGACGTCAATTGCACGATCCGCTGCCCATATTGTGGTCCTGCCATCTATTGACAGGGCTGGCGAACTAAAGCCGGGCGGCTATTTCCACTTTTGACACACCATGTGGATCACAAAAACAAGCCCAGGTTGGTCACTTCAGCAGAATCACTGGATTCCAAGACTGCCGCCGATTCCTGGATTTTAATTCAGAGGAACCCACTGCGGTTGACCCGAGCGGCTCACTAGGCTGACAGAGTTGTCAGGGGTTTGGTTCGGGGATCTCTCGCAACAAGACGGGCCGTGACAGGGGCAGGGGTGTTGGGGGGCAGGGAGGGGTGACATGAAGTCTCAGAATTTACCACCGTCGTCGGGTGGCTGATATTATGCAGCGTTATACGCTCAGACTTTTATAATAAAATGGCATGTGGCACTTAAAGCACTATAGCTTATTACTGCGGCCGTGTGAAATTTAGTTTGTCGGAAATAATCCCGTTAGGTATGTGGTGAACTTTATGCTAATCGTTTGCATTTGCAATGCAACTTTGAGATATATGCATTCAGGATTTTCTATAAAGCAAAAAAGACGGAGACTGCTCTAACTGAAGACGTTCGATGTTAAAATGAGTAGGTTCATGAATATGTATAAAAAAAAACTGAGGAGGCTCCAAACAGACAGCAGGTAGTTCCTGTCTTCCCCAACGTAAAGCTATGGGCGGAAGCAGCTCGTTTCTACCCCGCCACACCTCTCAAATGTAGCTCCATTTCCGGCTCCGGCTATTCTATCACATTCTCCTTTCATACGATCCGCCCATTTTCACCCGTCTCCCCTCTCTCCCCATCTCCACTCTCTCTCCTTTCCACCCTCCCTATTCCCACCGCGTTCCATCACAAGAGGCGTCTGCCGGTCGGTGCGGCCGGCCCTCATCGGTTCTCGCGTCTCGAGGGCCGCCCGCCTCCCGCCCGCCGGGCTAGCTGTGATGGACGGTCTCGGTCCTGCCCCCGGGACAGACCTCCGCCCCACGGGCAGCCTAGGGGACCACCCGATATGGACCATCTGTCGCCACCGTGACGTCATGGACGGCGTGACGTCACGTCAGCTGCCATATGTTGGTAATGCTGATACGGTATCCGGTCAGGTGAATGTGAGAGGTGAGATAAAAGAGTCAGTCGGGTGTAATAATTTTACAGATGTTCTTATCAAGTGGATCAAGAACCCCAGAAACATCACTGCCAACAAAAGCCGTAAAAGAGGCTGACATTTTATAAATGTTAACGCACCATATCGTTCAAAAATAAGGAATGTTTTGCAGCACTGGGGATATGATCCTTGTTCTTCTTGCCAAAAACGTAAAATTTGGGTCTGCGTGATATTTTTTCGTACATTATCCCTTGTAATTTGTCGCAAATTTACGAAAGGTGAATCCTGGTCCTATGTCACCTTGTTAAAAACACGGGACCTTTTCCCCAAAAATACCCACTAACCACCGCTGGGAATTTCCCCGCCTCGTGACACACCACCAGTAAACACCACCCCTGGCGGTGTCAGCACCGATAGCAGAAGCTATACGCTAACATCCCCGCTGCCAATATTAACTGGAGCAATCGGCCCGACCAATGCGGCACGCTGCAGCCGGTCCGGCCACTGGCGCTCAATCAGCCCATATCGGTCCGGGGGGAGGGGGAGGGGGGCAAAGGGGAGGAGGTCAGTCGATGGCCGAGGGAGGGGAGGGGTCCGGTCGTTTTAGTGTCGGCGAGTGCGCTTGGTCAGAGCTGGCTACTGGTAGAGCCGATCATAAGTTGGGTATGTCGGTTGGCGGAAATTGTCAGCCGAAGTTCATCCATGCTCTGATATGGGGGGGGGGGGGATTTCAATGTTTCTGGACGGTAATGATTGACGGAATAAAAACTGGGCGACAGGACGGAAACTGAGCTATGTTGCACATATTGGGAAAAGTTTTCTAGCTGCTATCACGGTCTTATCAGGTGGACATCAAAAATATCAGTTCCCTGTTGACCTGTGACTTGAATCAACGCTACAAGTTTGAAACTTTAGATTCTAACTGAGTTTAATTTTCTTTTGCATCTATCTTGCGGAAATATAGCACATGCCGCAAAGTACAAGATACACACCTTATTTTGATCACTGAGCGTATTATCACACTCTCAGGCAGCTGTGTAAAACGACACTGATGACGTCATAACCGCAGGTTGTTTGAAAAGACAAACACTATTCGTTAGAATTGTGTTTTTCTATTGAAAAACAACCGGAGCGGTCCTTCTCCGGGCTATGTTTGCAAAGTTGGCCTGAGATTGGGGCAACTTGGTCGCAGCCTAGAGTTTTGCGTTTAGGATCGTAAAAATTTCAGGGTATAGACTTTTGCAGGTGATCTACCTGATGGTACCGGTCGCTACTCGCAACAAAAATCATTGCGCGTGCCACGTGCAATTGCATTTTCCCCATGTTAAGTCAACGGGGTTTTGGACACTTTTTGCGCGATCGCCAATGGCGGGGAAAACGAGCCAAGAAGGAGGTGGTTTTCTTCCCAGCATTTTATGGCAAACACGTTCTGGTACACGCCAGTGTGCGCCGTATACCCGTCAGAATTCGTTAACTTGAGTTGCACGAGTTTGAAGTTGAACTTTTTTCGCTCCCCATGTTAAGTCAATGGACGTTTTTGCAGAGGCATTTTCATTCGCTCATTGTACAAAATTATATGATACGATTTTGTTTAAACTTTCAGGACTTGTTGAGAAAAGACCATAGAATATGTTGTTATGCTTCGTTAAGCTGTCAGAATTCGTTTGTTCTTTTTGAGCTCGTTTAAAGAAGAATTTTTTTAACATGCAAAGTCAATGGGAGCGTCTTTGCTGCTTTATAACATTTTGCGTTATAGATATATTTAAGTGAAAAGTTGATAGGTTATACAACTTTTGATGCTCTTTCCAATGATATATAGAACGTTATTGCACGTTGTGCCGTTTTCCAGGTGTTGTCCATCTGAACTTGTCAGTCACGTGACCCATTTGACCTTCGGATCCGATTCTGGTAGTCAATTCTGGCGCTTTTGTTACCATAGCGAAATATGTAACGCCGTGTTCACAGTTTTCCTGACGACGAAGGTCCTGCTTAATCTGGCCAATGGCGTTCGAGAACTGCGGCCAAGCCCCGCTGATCTTGAACGTGATTGGTCGGTGGGCGTATAGAATCTCCGTCGTCAGGGAGACTGCGAACACGGGGTAAACCAAGGGGTAAACAATCTGTGCGTGGAATGGGGAGTGGTGAATGCGCAAGGGCGATGATAGGCGCTGATGTCGTCGATTTTTATTTATGCTATTATCCTTATACATTCTGATCATTTTTTATGTTCAGGAGTTTTCTCTGTTGATTTAACATAAAAAGCGGTGTGTTTAACTGTTATTGCCAAGTGCCATATTTATATTGAAATTGGGGTACAATTCAACATTCACTGGTTTTTCTATGGCCTGTTGTGCATCATATTATTGGAATGGTAATGTGAATATAGGTACTCCATACACTGCTACTTTTGGGTATATATAAATGTTTGACCTGATTTTACTTCACTTCACCTTATATTTTTTTGCAGGAACAGTTATCACACCATTATTGTGCAAAAAATAAGGGTGGTTTAACGCGGCACTCTGCCAGCCACTTTTGGCTTCCATAGACATCAACAAGCCTATGCCTCCAACACTACCAGAGGTTGACGCTAGCTCCACGGAATGTGCTGGCAGCTGCTGGCAGCGCGCCCATGAAACACAGCCAGGGGTTTCCTCTGTAAAGTCATTATTGTCTAGGTACATGAGCCTTTAGCAATTGTTAACAGCTATAAAAATTGGAATTAGAAATGTTCAGGTATTATCAGCATCAGCTAAACAGGGAAGAGAATTCGGCTACAGCCCATCTTGCAACGCCTCAATGAAATTTAACGAGAAACTTAAATTGAGGGAGCAGCTACATAACTGAGGTAAAGCCCATAAATCCTTGTGGATTTACCTACATACCTGAGGTAAATCCACAAGGCACCTTGAGTTCAAACTATGAAGTGACTCCAAGCGAAATATAGCAGAAATTGGGACTTAAACGAGCTTAGAAATAATCTGCTTAGTGCTGGATAAGTGTTTTCACTTTACCATATGTTGTTTTTTATTCAAAGTTATTGTATTGTTCATTATTGTAAAAGCCAAGCAACTTTTGCAACATTGAGGATCATACTTTAGCTTTGGAAACAAGACATATGTAGTTATGCTGATCTTCTTTTCCAGAGTCTTTGATTATCACTTAATTTCATTCACTTTTGATGTAGTGAAAATGTAGAATGAATTCACTGGAATTCACTGGGATTGTATTGTGTATGCAAGTCCAAATATTTCGGCCAATATTGTTTGGCCTTGGTCACTGGACAACTACAATAACCCTATAAGAATAGCTCACATTGCAGCGACATATTTTTGTGTCTTGTGGGGTCTCATATAGCAATAACAAGAGCAGTGACATGCATAGTTTGCTTGTGTTGTCACAACTTTGTACAATATTTCCAGCTTTATGATATGCAGTTATTAGTCACATTGGGCATCACGCATATATTTTTTCCTGCTGGAGGGAAGACACAGGAGGGATCCAGTGACTCATGTTTTTGCTTCTATCGCTTCACCCCTGGGGAATCAGTTCCTACACCCCTTGAGTATAATGGTCACCAAGGGGTGCTGTCCTGACACGTCCACTTTCTGTTGAGAAGGTTAGAACAAACACCATGTGTGTCATTTAGTTGCACATATAATACCTCAATGTTAAGTCTGCATAAAGTCTGAAGTCTGTAGCCACTCTTAATCCTAGGTTGTCGTGACTTTAATCTAGCCTGGGTGGATATTTTGCTGTGCTAAAAGCACGGACTGCGTTACGCCCCAGCACGGCGGCCGGGGCGCCTCCCCTGGAAGAAAACGGCACCGGCCTTTGAACCACCTTATGATATACTAGTATCTAAAGTATTTGTCCATCAGGATCAGTTATCTAATGGCAGTAGACTGTTGTCTTCACATACTTCATATCTATTTTGGCTACTGCATTGTGTTCTGTAAAAAAATATGAAAACGTTTTGGATGTAGTTTTTAGTGGAATGCTTCTTTACAGATCCCGAAAGAAGATAACAGCTTGTTTTCTTCACCGCCACCAGTCTACCTGCTCTCTGCACACTCGGCAGAGCGCGGCAGGGCACCCCACGGAGCTGCACTAGTCACATCCGGGCCCCACGCCGGTCGACGGCCGATGCGCCGCTGGGAGGCCTGCGGCGCGGACGACGGATGCGGCAGTTGGTCAAGACACGGCAGCCTACTCGAGGTGCTTCTCGCCTGGAGGACGCAGGCGAATCGCGTTATCCGAGCTGTGCCTCGTCATGGTGCGATGAGCCTTAATAGACTAATGCATATTCTTCCTTTGGCTGTAATTCATTTGCTGCTGCCCGCTGGGCTAAGGAGTAACTCTGGGCGCCTACTTTGGGCAGACGCTCGTCCAGTGCCGCTCTTCGTTTGCCGCACATATCTTTATTTATTCTTTGTTACAATTCCGTCTTTGGTCATTTTTTTTTTACCATGGGGGCACTTGAAAGTTTTGTTTTTAAATCTGTGGACATTGAACCTGGAATCGGTTTTATGTCGGATTTCGGTTTTGTTTTTGCACTGTGGAAATATCTCGTTCAATATTTTTAAAGGAAAAGGGCCACCTTTAACATGGGGATTGAAACTGAGATAGCCATCTTGTAGCCCGTGTCCGAAAACCTATTTGTCTACCTCCTTACGGCCGATTTCGGCCTCCATTCGTAGTTATCGGCAATTTTAAAAGAAAATACGCCAGGAATGCGTTCTTATCCCAGGAATGCGTTCTTATCCGACAATACAGC
Source organism: Amphibalanus amphitrite (assembly GCF_019059575.1). NCBI lineage: Eukaryota > Metazoa > Arthropoda > Thecostraca > Balanomorpha > Balanidae > Amphibalanus > Amphibalanus amphitrite. Next base: position 429 of record NW_024882805.1, on the reverse strand, counting down.
CACCCGCGGCGAGGCTTTGGTTTTTTACCAATCAGCTCCAACCAGCTCAGCTTTAACCAATCAGCTTATCTGACACAATCCGACGAGTCTGTCTTCTGAACGCTGATTGGTTGAGTGTGACGTCATCGCTATGCCATCATACAGTAGGTGCCGTAGAGAGTATCAACATAGTACCAATATGTTAAATAGTTTAAATACTTTTTCGCAAATTGTGCACTTCTGGCACCAGTTTTAAAAAGAAAATGAAAAATAATAATGTCAAAATGAAAACAACGATATCTTCATATTTCACGAAGGTGGCCCTTTTCCTTTAAGATAGGGCGTGCTAAAACTTTTAGTTCATTACTCCTCTGTGCATCTAAATTCTAAAGTACTATAATGTGCATCTCAAGTGTTTGGTGCTGTACTGTATTATTTATGGTTAATCCA